>NC_041395.2:154510808-154690808 GCF_900747795.2 Erpetoichthys calabaricus
GGTATATGAAACTGGCTCTTTTAATGAGGAAAACAGTACCATCTGCAGAATCTTTCAATATGCCAACAAATACATCCTCAAAATACATTTCTTATGTCCAAGGCCAGTTCTCATTGACATTATTATTAGACATTTTGTTTACCATCTATTTACATGCATGGACTTACAAAAGTAACTTAATAATTGCAATTGAAAATTCAATCTAAAAAATGTTTCCATTAGGGCTAATTATTTAGGTTTGGAAATAGCAGGCATCTATTGCTTGGTCACAACAAAACAGATTTCAAAGGACAGAGATAATTTGGGAAAAACCCTGAATACTGGTAAGAATCAAAAACAAGACACTAAGTAAAATCAGTAGATCAGGAAACAAGCAATACTGTTCATCCATTACATGTGGTTAAATGATTTAAGCACGAAAATTAACCAACCACTTTAAAAATAACAGACCTCATGATTTTTTTTAATATACTGACAAAAAAATAATAAACACTTTTTAAACAGAGTATAGCATCAAGTCAATTAAAATTCTGGGATATTGATCTGGTCAGTTAAGTAGCAGAGGGGGTTGTTAATCAGTTTCAGCTGCTTTGGTGTTAAAGAAATTACCAACAGGTGCACTAGAGGGGCAACAATGAGATGACCCCCAAAACAGGAAAGGTTTAACAGGTGGAGGTCACTGACATTTTTCCCTCCTCATCTTTTCTGACTGTTGTTTTCCTAGTTTTGCATTTGGCTACGGTCAGTGTCACTACTGGTAGCATGAGGCAATACCTAGACCCTACAGAGGTAGTCCAACTTCTCCAGGATGGCACATCAATACGTGCAATTGCCAGAAGGTTTGCTGTGTCTCCCAGCACAGTCTCAAGGGCATGGAGGAGATTCCAGGAGACAGGCAGTTACTCTAGGAGAGCTGAACAGGGCCATCCTTAACCCATCAGCAGTACCAGTATGTGCTCCTTTGGGCATGGAGGAACAGGATGAGCACTGCCAGAGCCCTACAAAATGACCTCCAGCAGGCCACTGGTGTGAATGTCTCTAACCAAACAACCAGAAACAGACTTCATGAGGGTGGCCTGAGGGCCCGATGTCCTCTAGTGGGCTGTGTGCTCACTGCCTGGCACCATGGAGCTTGATTGGCATTTGCCAAAGAAAACCAGAATTGGCAGGTCCACCACTGGCGCCCTGTGCTTTTCACAGATGAGAGCAGGTTCACCCTGAGCACATATGACAGACGTGAAAGGGTCTAGAGAAGCCATGGAGAACGTTATGCTGCCTGTAACATTGTTCAGCATGACCGGTTTGGTGGTGGGTCAGTGATGGTCTGGGGAGGCATATCCATGGAGGGACACACAGACCTCTACAGGCTATACAACGGCACCTTGACTGCCATTAGGTATTGGGATGAAATCCTTGGACCCATTGTCAGACCCTATGCTGGTGCAGTGGGTCCTGGGTTCCTTCTGGTGCATAACAATGCCCGGCCTCGTGTGGCAAGAGTATGCAGGCAGTTCCTGGAGCATAAAGGAATTGATACCATTGACTGGCCCCCACGTTCGCCTGACCAAAATCCAATAGGACACCTCTGGGACATTATATTTCGATCCATCCAACACCGCCAGGTTGCACCTCAGACTGTCCAAGAGCTCAGTGATGCCCTGGTCCAGATCTGGGCGGAGATCCCCCAGGACACCATCTGTCGTCTCATTAGGAGCATGCCCCGACATTGTCAGGCATGCATTACAATGACGTGGGGGCCATAGAAAGTACTGAGTACGATTTTGAGTTGCTGCAATGAAATTTCGGCAAAATGGACTAGACCTGCTGCATCATTTTTTTCATTTTGATTTTCAGGGTGTCTTTGAATTCAGCCCTCTGTAGGTTGATAATTTTCATTTCCATCAAATGATGTGGCATCCTTATGGAAATGGAGTGTAACAAGAAAACATGATTATGTGTTAATGTTTTAATTCCAGACTGGAAAAAATAAAGTTTAAAATAATATGAGCAAACACAATTTGTTGATAGTAATTATTAATCTGAATAATAATTTTATATGAGGAGGGAAGTTATGTAAAATTATTTTTAATCAGGCTGACATAGGGTACAATGATATAAAGGCAAATGAAGCATGGGATATGCTTCAAGAGTAAAACGAAAGATACACTTTTGGTAGACAAGCAGACTTTTTATTCATATTGTCAGCAGTTCTATGGATAAGAGATATTTTGGCTGGTTTTGCCAGATAAAACATTTGTCAATCAGTATATTTTGTGTATCTATGAACAAATTGCCAATTCTTTATATGATTTTTTACAATTCTTGTATCTTTCATTGTAATACACACTTTTATTGTGATTTCTATACTATATTCAGAACTTGTATGCATTTTTTGTGTATGCATTTATTTTTTCTCAGAAATTATTATTATTGTGAATAATAAAAGTTATTGGCTAACCCAGGTCACATGTTAAGATTACTGAACTTTTTTGTAAACATAAGTATAAAGCAAAATGTTAACACATATTTGGAGGGCTAATGTTAATAGCTGAATATTACATTAACTGATACATTTAATTTAAATAAAGCTAAATCAAAAACTACTGATCAAAATATCTGAGATTAATATAAAAGTGGTAAAAAAAACAGAAAATGCTGGGGGAAAAACAAAGGCTTAAACTTGGACTGTAAAAGTGCCAAAGTATTTCATGCAAAGATGTTAATAAAACATTCTGTAAACATAACAAATTTAAAAACATTTGTGCTATGCAAATATAACTAGTAATATGCAAATATACACTTTAGTGTTAACAGGCTTTTGAAATCCTTGGGCCCTACTTTATTATCACATTATAATGTGACCTTGAGAGATACTCTGGACACAGTGGCTCCCCTTAAAACAAAAGTGATCAAAGCACATAGAAACTCTCCCTGGTTTAATGAAAACACTCGAGCTCTTAAATTAGAGTGTTGAAAACTGGAGCGCAGATGGAGAACAACAGAGCTACATGTCTTTCAAATTGCATGGACAGAGAGTATTAATAAATATAAAAAAGCCCTCATTAAAGCTCGCTCAGAATACTATTCTACATTAATAGACAGCAATAATAAAAATCCTCGGGTACTGTTTAGAAGAGTGGCTAAATTAACAAATGGAAATTCAGATCAACAGTGCAAAATACCAACAGATATTAGCAGTACAGACTTTATGGACTTCTTCAATGAGAAAATTAAAAATATAAGATCCCAGATCTCTGCATCACAATACAAACCAAATACTAGCTTAGCAGACCCTGCCTCACATTGCATTCAGCACTTTAGTAATTTTAATCCTGTAACTGAGCAGGAAATCTTAACTTTAATTTCTAAAATGAAGCCCACTACTTGTTCCCTAGATCCAGTGCCAACAAAACTAGTAAAAAGTGCAATGGATGTTCTTGCAGCGCCTATTCTAAACATTATCAGTAGTTCATTATTGCATAGCACAGTACCTGATACACTAAAAGTGTCAGTCATTAAACCATTACTTAAAAAGTCAGACCTAGACCCACACATACTAAATAATTATAGGCCTATTTCAAATCTACTGTTTCTCTCTAAAATACTAGAAAAAGTAGTCGCCAGTCAGCTTCAGTCACACCTTACGCATTACAATTTATTTGAGAAATTCCAGTCTGGTTTTCGCACTGGTCATAGTACAGAAACGGCACTAACACGGGTTGTAAACGACATTCTGATATCCTCTGATGAAGGAACTCCACTGTAATTATGTTGTTGGACTTAAGTGCAGCATTTGACACCATCGACCATTCTACTTTACTGCATAGGCTAGAAAATGATGTTGGGCTTACAGGCACCGTGCTCGCTTGGTTTAGTTCTTACTTATCAAATCGATTCCAATATGTACAGAAATGTGCTGACAGTGCTCCATCATTATACACAGAAGTTCAATATGGTGTCCCGCAGGGCTCAGTACTGGGACCTTTACTGTTTTCACTTTACATGCTTCCACTGGGATCTATCATTAGGAAACATAATGTTAATTTTCACTCGTATGCAGATGACACCCAGTTATACCTTTCATTTAAATCAAATGAAGTTTCTCCGATGTTGTCTTTAATAAGTTGTGTTAGTGAATTAAAGGAGTGGATGAATGAGAACTACTTGTCTTTAAATACAGATAAAACAGAGATGTTAATTGTTGGAGGGAATAACGCTGATCATAACAATATTTTGTTGTCATTTAACTCAGTTGGAATCCCAATTAATTTTACTGAATCAGCCCTCAATCTAGGAGTTATCTTTGACTCTAGCATGTCATTTAAAGCGCATATTGCAAAGTTGTCCAAAACATGTTTCTTCCATCTTAAAAATGTTAGGAAATTAAGGCGCTTTCGAAATAAACAGGATTCTGAGAAATTAATTCATGCATTTATCTCTAGTAGGATTGACTACTGCAATGCGGTTTTCACTGGATGTTCAAACTGTTCTTTATACAGCCTCCAGTTAATCCAAAATGCAGCTGCAAGAATTATTACAAGAACAAGAAAATACGAACACATAACTCCAGTTCTTAAATCCTTACACTGGCTCCTGGTTAAGTTTAGGGCAGATTTCAAAATCCTCCTTTTAACATATAAAGCATTTAATGGCCAAGGTCCGGCTTACTTGTCTGAACTTATCATGACTTACAAACCGGAGCGCACATTAAGATCTCAAGATGCCGGTCTCCTTATGGTTCCAAGGATTAATAAAATAACAATGGGAGGTCGAGCTTTTAGTTACAGGGCCCCTAAACTGTGGAATGGTCTGCCTGATACTATAAGGGATGCCCCTTCGGTCTCAGCTTTTAAATCCCGGCTGAAGACTCATTACTTCAGTTTAGCATATCCTGACTAGAGCTGCTGATTAACTGTACAGACTGCATCTCTGTTGTTAGTCATTAGCACTAAAACATAAATAACATGAGAGTTATAATTTGATAATAACCCTCACTTTTTCTGTTTCTCTTCTCAGTACTCAAATGTGGCACTTGGTGCCACGGCTCACCTGCCAAGCTGTTTTGCCTGCCTAAGGTAAAGTCATCCCTGATGGAGGATCGCAGAAATCGTGGGAAAGAGGGGTCTTTTCATCGGATTGGCTGGCCCAGCACTGTTTTAGACATGGGATGGCCAAATGGGAGAGGCAGCTTGATGGATGAGGTCTCCAGGACTCTAAAAATATCCAAATTTTATTATATGATATCATCTACTGTTAAATTCTGCTACTATTCTATTCTACTTCTAAAATTTTTATTTTTTTTTACTTCTACAAAAAAAAAAAACTTTTTATTTTATACTGTATTGAGGATTTATTCTGTTCTGTGTATTGTATTGACTCCCTTCTTTTGACACCCACTGCATGCCCAACCTACCTGGAAAGGGTCTCTCTTTGAACTGCCTTTCCCGTGGTTTCTACCATTTTTTCCCTACTGGGTTTTTTTGGGAGTTTTTCCTTGTCTTCTTAGAGAGTCATGGCTGGGGGGCTGTCAAGAGGCAGGGCCTGTTAAAGCCCATTGCGGCACTTCCTGTGTGATTTGGGGCTATACAAAAATAAACTGTATAATGTACTTGCTGTGACTTTTCCAGTCAACAATGAAAAAAAAAGAAACAAAGAACAAGCGCAAGGTCATTTTTCAAAAATTAACATCCAGATTATTAAACATTAAAGGTTCACAATTTCCCAGCCTCCACTTTCAGTTACAGTACGTTAACTTAAGCACAAAGGCTTCTAGCAATTTTTACTTGAGAACAAAGGCTATCACAACGTGGTTAGTTCTTAGTTTGTGATGTTAAACAACAAAAATTCCAAAATCAATGTTGCCATAGTATGAATGATTGACACCTATATCCATTAATATTCACGCATTTTTCAACGAGGCCAACGCGTTTTGGGACTCTTAGCCCTTTATCATGTCCAGACAAACTGGGACTTATTTTTTAAACTGGAGGTTGTGTAATTGTGAACCTGTGATAATTAAAAAATGACCTAGCATTTTGCGTTTTCCCGTCAACGCTTATGATCTTACTTCTTTAACTTTACATTTATACAGTAATGGTTAATTTCTCTCACCTCATCTTTTGTAAAAGAAAGACAAAATTCGATTGTGAAGTTAATCTGTCTTCTGCACTTTCCATTATCTGAAACAAATTAACTTAATAACCAAGGGGACTCACCTGCTGAGTATTCTGTCTTGCTACTGAAAGGTTTGCTGGTGTTTTCTTTTCCCTCTGTAACTCTTTGTAAGCTGATTTATTTATTTATTTTCATCAGCATACCGTATTTTGCCAGCAATGCGCCTTCCATTTCTAAGTCTTTGTAGAGTCTGTTCGGAGTACATTATCACCGTTTGGCTGTTTGCGAACTTTCTGTCTTTTATTAACTCACTGCTGTCACTTCATTACCTGAATCACTGCCTGGTTAGTTCAAGAACACCATTGCTAAAAGGTAATAATTAGTGTAAAATAATTTATACAAAAACATAACTGCATCATTAAACTAATTCAGTTCTTCATTATAATTTCTTTGGGAATCTTCTATATTTTTACATGATCGTAACCTCTGCAGTATGCCAGCTTAATGTTCAAGCCGTCCATTAAGACTTGCAGTTCTCTTTTTTTTACCAAAGTAGGCTTTGTTGTAGTTATGAAATAAACTATGTGCAGCGTTAAGGGGAGAGAGGAGTCATAAATTATGATAAAATGGAAGCAAAACTGAACTCGAAAATCCAACAGCCGGCTCTCCGAGAACTAGCTTATGCTTCGACAGGTTAACGGGGACATGACAAGAAAGCACATGCGCAGAGCGCAGCAGAAGACTCGCATCTGGCCCAAACCGCTTCCTCCGCTCAAACACCTCTGTATTGACATAAGCAGCTATTATGTAGAAATGAGGGTGGGATGCTCTTGAGATGTAGGAAGAAAGAGGAAACGACCACAAAGAGGTCTTGCATGGTTATTAGCTGTGGTGTAGTTCCAACAGCATCGTCTTCAGTCGATGGATGAGAGGAAGACGGCAGTAAGAAGTGGAAAGATGTTCGGTTTATGATGCGACTCAATGTGTCGCCGCAGTGCCGCTCAACGATTATGACTGCTCTCTACCCGAGCACCGCTTCGGCCTCGCCGGATAAATACCTGGCTCTAAAGGATGTCAGGGAAGTGAAGGAGGACACAACGTTGGACGAAAAGCTCTTTCTGCTGGCGTGCGAGAAAGGTAACTGCACGCCATCATCCACCGAATGCACACGTAATGCACGCAGGCGTCACAGGTGCTTCTTTGATTTTAAAGTGTGAAATTGTTTTTTTGCCTCTTTTTTCCAAACCTAGCGGCCCTTGAAGCTAAAACAGTTTCAAATTGTCAATATGATTTGATGCCGCACACACATACTGTAGCTCGACTGGATATCATTTCATGTGCAGTAAAATATTACATCGTCATGGCTTCAAATTTGGACCTGACTTTTCGTAACTGGAGTTTCCACGTTTTCTCCATGTGTGTATAGAGTTATCCCCATGTGCTTTCGTATGTATGTCGTATTCTAAAGACGTTCATGTTGGCTACTCAAAATTAGCCCAATGTGTATTGGGGCGTCCTTCTGATTCCTACCTTGCTTCCTCAGCTGCTAAGATTGGCACCAGATTTCCGTGATCTTCACCAGAAAAAGCAAGATTGAAAAAAGCTCTAAAGGCTTAAAACTTTTACGTAGTCGCCAAAAAATGCAAACGTACATGTTTATACAATCCGCCGAAAAGTACATCCTCTGCTTAATGTGCATTGTGTCGCAGCAATACCTTGTTTCTCTCGGAACCAGGGTTCGATTTTTGTTACTTTGGTTTGCCGTCATATTCCCAAGTTGTGAGTTTATTACCTTCTCAGAATTAGCCCATTGTGAAATACTTTATATCGTAATACGCGCGAATGTGTCGTATGATGAAGCAGCCGACCGGTTCGGTGTTGGTTTGTGCCTTATTAGTACTGCGAAAAGCGCTATATAAATGTAATGAATTATTATTATTATTGTTATTATTATTATCCACAACCGTGTATTGAGCTAAAATAGGCCTACTGAGAGGCAAATCCGACACTTTTGAACAAGAAATATGTATACACCATTATGATTTTCTTGATATTATGCCAGATCATCTCAAGCACCGTGCATCAGTTCAAGCAAGCAGTGCCATGCTTGTATAACCTGACAGATTTGTAATCAATTTCTTAAAATAAAAAGTTCAGTGAGAGACGGTATTTTTTTTCATCCTGGGGTTAACTACAGTATCACCAGTGGGCAAACATAATCAAAAATATCCCCAAGATTTAAAATCAGGTTTATTTCAAAAAAGGAAACTTAAAATACCATTGCACCCAAATGACATAGACTTGCATAATCTACATTTTGGAAGCCTTTAATTTTACTTAGGTGAACAGTAAACATCTGCTTAAAAGATTCAACCCTAGATTTCAAATCAACAGAATCTTTGTACACTTTCTTCCAAGTATTGTTAAATATAAGAAAATTATAAACTTGTAGCTGTTCTACTTAGAGTTAATTTTCCTCTAAAAAGCTGCCTTTTTAGTTATTCTTGTAGGTTATGATTTTCACAAAACAATTTATTAATTGCTTTTAGTATTGTGTTTAGGGATTAGACAGTTAAAATTTTCAATGTAAAACCATGTGAAATGTGCAATTGGAATTTATTAATGTTTATTATTATTGGTACTGGACTATTATCTTACTGTTCATTTAGAAATCTGTGAAGAAAAGGTGCCTTATTAACATGTAATTTAAAAAATTAGCCGTACAGTTTTGCATAGCACATATATGACAAAAGTAATTGGAAATTACAGGTTTTCATATGAAATGTAAAAAATGAGAGAATCATTAAAGTGTATTTAACCTAAAACACCAATTATAGGTCATGCTTGAATCGTACAAAGACTAAAAGTTAATGATAATTAACTATAATGATAATTAAGTAAAAGTTTAATTATCATTACATATATTTTTAGGGTCT
This sequence comes from Erpetoichthys calabaricus, assembly GCF_900747795.2. Classification (NCBI taxonomy): domain Eukaryota; kingdom Metazoa; phylum Chordata; class Cladistia; order Polypteriformes; family Polypteridae; genus Erpetoichthys; species Erpetoichthys calabaricus. The sequence continues at coordinate 154,519,859 of NC_041395.2, forward strand.
AGGGCAATGTACAGTTTCAGTAAGTGTTACAATTGCTTACATATACTGTATATTTTTTTAAAAATTACACACTGGCAGATTAAGTGATTAGTTCTGATTTATGCAGTGAGTATATGAGTACTAAAGATGTGTTATAAAACCCATTGTTGGGGCCATTTTAAATTTAGTCTTATTTTTAAATTATGAGTCATGACAATTCAATTTTTTCATTCTTGTTTGAATATCGATAACATTTTTTAAGCAAGTGTTTAAGTACTTTTTCATTTCTGTTTTTTTGCCATCTTTAAATTCTTAAACTGGGTGGGGCAGTCACTTGAGTTTGAATTCCACTTATTGTCACTGTCAGTCTGTATGGAGTTTGCTCATTCTCCCTGTGTCTACATAAGAATTCCTCCAGGCACTCTTTTTTCTTCCCATATTAAGTTAATATGTCAACCTAACCAATATTTATTTGGGGATGTGATCTCCATGGGGGTGTGTATGGTTGGATGCCCTGTAAGAAATTAAGATGAAGTGCAGACTCCCCAAGGGCAAAGACTGGGCAGAGAATTCAAACCCTGGACAAATAAACTATGAGGTGGCAGTACCAGTGCACTATTATGGAGCCCTAATAATGCTTTGACTTTTAAGTTTTTTTGTTATTTTGATGCTTGTGTATTGCTTGCACTAATGACAATGTCTGTTTTGTATGTGTGTATATAATATTGCCAAGGATTATTATTTTTTACTTCCAAAGCACATATTGGGTTATGGTTTTTGATTATTGTTGGCTCGTTTTAAAAATGCTTTTTTGTAGTGAAAAATTGCTATTGATTTAAGTATACTCATACTGATGAAGGCACTACTAAATGTAAATAAGTAGTATACACAAGTTGTAACTGAAAACGTATCAGAATTCTCTCCTTAATTAGTTAGGGTCAAGTTAGCAAAAGAATAATGCGGTGATAAGGAGTAAGAGCATAGTGTTAACATATAATTTTATATTAAAAGTCTGTTCACCCATACTGAATTTTCTTCTTTTGTTAATTAAAGTCTGAAATTAAGTCAGATCTTGTTATAAACCCCTTTATCTTTAATAAGATGCTGTAGCCAATAATATTTAAATAAGAAATCGATTAATAATTGTTAGAGAAAAACAGTCTAAATGTTTTTAATGTCTTTGTTGTTTTTGCCCTTATTTATGTAAATGACAGGTTAAACATACACCCGTTTGCTGTTCAAGAGAACTGATGCATTAAACAAAAAAAAATACTGTAAATAAACAACAATTACTTATTATGTGCAAATGTAGGTGATCCACTTACTTTCCATCTCATTAACTGGTTACCATTAGGATTTTGAGGCACCTTCTTGTATTAGCCATTACAAAATGCCACAAAATAATATTAGTTATTAAACTAGAAATAGTAATAGTTAAGTATCTGCTTCTAGGTCTTTCCTACCTATGCCTGCTGCTATACTAACATTGCCCCTGAGCCTCATCCTTCGTCTTGCAGGCGGTGAGCCCACAATATGTCTCCACATTGCTGGATCAAGAGTACAAGTTACAGAAATGCGGTATCTTCACAGGGTGGCTGCTCTGACACTGTGTGATAGGGAGAGAAGCTCAGTGATTCAGAAGAGATTCAGAGTGGAGTCACTGCTCCCTCGAATTGTGACAAGCCAGCTAAGGTGGTTTTAGCATGTCATAAGAATTCCCAACCCCAACCATGGCTTCACCAAGAGCTGCTATGGCATGTGCCACCTGCGGCAGACCCAGGACACACAGGAGGGATTATATCTCTTTTTTAGTTTGGAAACTCCGGTTTGCAATTCTCCAGGAAGAGCTGAAATCTGTAGCAGGGAACGAGAAAGTCTGGCTTGGCCTGCTTGTCCTGCTGCCACCGCTACCCTCACTAGAATAATTGGTTTCAGAAAATGATATGAGATGAAACAGTAATAGCCATTTTTAACTTTCAGCATTGCATATCCAGTAAATTAATATGAATTTACAGTTTATTTAAGTAACAGTTTACTAAAATATGTTTGTAGTTGATCTTTTTGAAAATTGAAGTAATGCTATGGATAATCACTAAACTCTTCCAGCTTCTTTATCAGACTGTGTAGTCTACATATACTGGAAATCTTGAAAAAAGGAAAAAATATTTACACAAACTTGTGTAAGCCCACAGCCTTATGGTAATATTAAAAACAGGCTGCATTCTGTTTTGCAAAATAGGCAAGCAAAAAATTAGTTTTATAACTCAAAGTGGTGAGTCTTGGTTTTGGCTGCTAAAACATAAATTCACAGCCACTTGCAGTGAAAATGTGGTTAAAGGTACAAGCTGTAAATCCCTGGGTGTTTACAGATAGGTTTGGTATTTTTTGAAGTTCATGCAATTGCTTGCAATCCTGTCATACATTTTTTTCTCCAAAAACTTGTGCATGCTTGGTATGTAAATATAAAATGTGAAAAAAGGGAGCAAGGGAGCTTCCGTTGGTGTCATTTTTGTAATCCCAAAAGTTTAAACCTATGGTTTGTAGTACTTAGATAGGATTAGATTTTCTCATAATGTAGTATTTCTGAAAACTATAGAGTACAAGATTTGTTTTCAAAACAGGCAAAAATTTTTAATTCTCTAGAAGTACAAACATGTATGTCAGAAAGAGTTTCTAAAGTCAAGGTTTAGCAAAGCAAAGCTGGTCTCCAATATTGACATACTTGCAGTGAAAATAAAGAAAACCTATAATTCGACCTTAGCGATGCTCAAGCCAGAACAATGCAACATGTTCATTTACATCCTTTAATTCATAATACACAGTAGTAGAGGGTCATCACCTAGTAACTGAATGAGCCTGTATTAGATAACATGTTAGAAGTGTGCACAAGTTGCATCATTAAAATTGAGTATTAAGCCTATGACGAGAAGACATGGAGGGATAGGAAATTGAAGATGCATAGAGGCGTGTTCTTTTGCATTATAAGCCATTAACTAAAACAAAACGGTCAGTATGCATACAGACACAGAAAAAGTTGGTACTTTTTGGACCTTGTATTTAGGATTACTGTTATTGAAGAAAAGTGATGAAGTGGCAGCTAGCAAAGCCGTTAGAGTAGATACCATGTGGAGCTAACAATATTAAAGGAGCTTATGAGCAAACCAGGAGTCAGGAGGCATATAAATCTCACAAACCTTTTAGAAAGGGTCCAGGTAATTTTAAAATTTTAATGTTCATTACATCTCATATATATATAGTAATGAGAGAAGACAGCACATCAAAAAGGTTTGGGGCACCAAGGTGAACCCCGTATATTATGATTGTGGACGAAGGTTCGAGGCAAACAGCAGGCAGACAGCAAATGTAGAGTAAAAAACAATTTCTTTATTCTTGATGAGCAGAGAGACCACTGCAGCCCCTGTCAGCTAGTGTCACTGACAGTCACCAGCAAAAGCCCAATCTTGTGGGGGGTAAGTTCCCTTTTTATATTGATACATCTTACAGAGACAGCTTATCATGAGTACAAAAAAGGAAAATAGTGAAGGACACCTTATTCAGACAGTAGTTTTCTCCTGACTGACTCAGGATGGCTTTGAGGTGGGTTTTCATTGTGACGACCCAGAAAGGGTTGGCCCAGGAAGGCGGAAACTGGAAGTGACGTTGGAGGTGGAAGGACCGTCAATCATCTGTTCTGCAGAGAAAGGGAAAGAAAAGGCATTTGACAGCAGTGCCATCCTCTGGTTTGGAGTGTAACAATCATTGCATGAGGTTGTCTGCCAAACATGTGCATGTGACTCTCTCTCGCTCTCTCTCTCTCTCTTTATATATATATAAAATGTGTTGAACAGTCCGGGTTCGCTTCCCGGGTCCACCCTGCGTGGAGTTTGCATGTTCTCCCCGTGTCTGCGTGGGTTTCCTCCGGGCACTCCGGTTTCCTCCCACAGTCCAAAGACATGCAGGTTAGGTGGATTGGTGATTCTAAATTGGCCCTAGTGTGTGCTTGGTGTGTGGGTGTGTTTGTGTGTGTCCTGCGGTGGGCTGGCACCCTGCCCGGGATTGGTTCCCTGCCTTGTGCCCTGTGTTGGCTGGGATTGGCTCCAGCAGACCCCCGTGACCCTGTGTTCGGATTCAGCGGGTTGGAAAATGGATGGATGGATGGGTGTTGAACAGTTGAACGGCTGGCACCCTTGCCCAGCCAGGATGTCTCCTTAATGGAAGGAGTAGGGGAGAAAGCGTGCTCGAGGCATTATCTGCCCTGGATTGCTAGGTGGCAGCCCCTCTGGGTTGCTACAGCACCACAGATTCCCACAGAGCACATTGGGAGTTGGAGTTTGGTGGCTCAGCCCTGTTGGGTTATTGGGGTACTGCCAGGGGATGTGCTTCCATACCACGTTAATGAGCCACTGGAAATACTGTCTGGTACAGAATAAAAGGAGCCTGCTGCCACTGCTCCAGGATCTGGAGGGAGTTGGGAGGGAGAAGTGGAAGATAAGACAAAGCATTGCTGTGTGTTTATTTGTGCTTATTGTTCTGTGCTTGCTGGTGGGAAAAGATTAAGGAAGCATTTCCCCATGAAATAAAACCCTTCTGTATTGTGTTGGACATGTGCCTTGTGTCTGTCTGTGTCAGGTTTGGGGAACTAGAGCGCCCCCATTAGGTCACATTTTATATATATATATATATATATATACTCCCCGTGACCCTGTGTTCGGATTCAGCGGGTTGGAAAATGGATGGATGGATGGATATATATATACTGTTGCAGTGGGTTGGCACCCTGCCCAGGATTGGTTCCCTGCCTTGTGCCCTGTGTTGGCTGGGATTGGCTCCAGCAGACACCCGTGACCCTGTGTTCGGATTCAGCGGGTTGGGAAATGGATGGATGGATATATATACTGTATATATGTTACGGCCAAAACCCGAAGTTCAGCCAGTTCCCGAATTGACCGGCCATTTCGCATTTTGGCCGCGAGGTGTGGCCAAAGTCCAGAGTACTAGAAATGACCAGCATATATGCTACTTTGGCCAGCCATTTCGCGAAGTGGCGAGAACTCCCTGGTCAAAATCCGATGTGCTGATGTAAGACTGTCCGCTCAAGGTGCGAAGATGCTTCAAAATTTTCAGATGCAGATTCAGAAGTGAGTTTTCCATTCTGCACGAGAAACTGCTCAAGGCGGTTCTTGTTCAGCAAAGCGGACGCCACTTGAGACGGCCTTCCCCTCGCCCAAACACTAACCTTAAGGTCAATAAAATAGGTCCCTGATGTTAAGTCACTATTTTATTGCTAAAATGATAACAGAAATGTGAAATCTACTTATATACCTGATCTTAATTATTGTGAAACAACCAAGTGGCGTCCGCTTTCTGAACATGAGCCCCAAGGCTACACTCAACGCAATTGCACTACTAAGTGCGCAACAAATCGCTGCTCATGCCTTTTTCCTTCCGACTTTGGCTGATCGCCCCTTGCCATTTCGCAAACTGGCTGGCCAAATCCCGAAATTGAGGAAAAGATCGGACATTGGCCGGTCAATTTACAGCGTCATTGGCCATTTCCCGATTTGGCAGACATTTCCCGCTTTGGCCAATTTCGGGTTTTAACCGTAATATATATATATTATATATATATATATATATATATATATATATATATATATATATATATATATATATATATATATATATATATATATATACTGTATATATATATATATATATAATTCACTAAGCCGGAAAACAAGTAGCCACCCATGGAAAGCACGCCGGAAGGGGCGTGGATTCACTAAGCCGCCGACAAGACCATTGGATACGACGACAACTCGCAGAGCCACGCCCACCAACTCGGATGTGACGACTCGGAAAAAACGCCGTCATTTAGGTTCGTCTGTCCTACAGTACACATGTACCTCTGAGCCACGTTGACTTTTCGGTTACGACGCACGACTGTGTGCACCATAGCAAACTGTTTTACACGCTACATACAGCAATTCGCACCCGCGACAAACATGCGTCTTCTTAGATGGTGCTGAAGGAACACGGAAGACGTTTTCCCGCCCACCAACACTCCGTTTTCCCCGGCCCACGTCTACCCTTGCTCTCTAGGCATTCACACTGCCTGCTCATGTGCCCGGATGCAAAAACTCACAGACCACCCAGTTAGTCCCTTTCGTCTGTGCTAGGAGTCCACATGCACCTCTGAGTCACGTTGACTTTTCATTATTCGTTTCGGTTACAACACCCGACCAAGTCCACCATCGAAAACCATGGGAAACGAACAATGAAGCCCCGCCCAGAAACTCTACCCCTCCGCCAACTCGAACAGCTCATCAAACACATACTCGCTTTGGTCTGTGCTGCTGTCCAAATCCAGCTGTGAGCCACGTTGACTGTTCTTTTGCCCTCCATGGCTACAGCTTCAAATGTATTTCATGGAAACAACACTTCTTTCAATGTTATAGAAATTCCTGCATCAGGTAACTGTTTGTTTCTATCAGTCGGGTTTTTTTGGAAAAATGTCATTGACGAAACTGTTGCTCTCAAACTTCGCAACATGGCTGTTGGCTTTGTTTGCCATAATTGGGATAACGTCGGCGAGGTGGTCACAAACTGCAACAACTCACCACAAAAGGACGCCCTGTCTCTCGAGGCATTCACACTGCCGGAAGACAACCATGGGATATGCAGAAAATAGCCATGTCAGTCAACGCAGATCAGACACCCAGGCAAACAACACTGAATAATCAATAGCTGCAACTACTTTGCCCGCCCCCACTCCTCACCTGAGTCGGTTTCGTCTGTGTTCAGCAGTGTTTCCCAAACTCGGTCCTGGTGAACCCCTGTGGCTGCAGGGTTTTGTTCCAACCAGATTCCTAATCATTAATGCAGGTGAAACTCATCCGGGATAAGTCGGTTTTTCAAATGCAGCCGTGTAGCAGATTAGTCTAGCAGGATGTAATAATCCGAGATGAATGCGCGCCCTCGCGCTGAGTGAAAAGCCAATATATATTGAGTCTAGAAAACATGATCAGCAAGTCTTTGATAGGCTGCAACAAAATGATGAAAGAACGGGCGCATTTTTTTCACACAAGCTGGGTGGGTGGGTGTTAGTTAGTTAATTAGTTACTCGAAGGATTTCAAGATTTAATATACACAAGCGGTAACACTGTAAAAGCTGCCCAAACCAGAAAAGACGGCTGGCAAAAAATGGCCGACAAATTAAACGCGTGTGCATTGTACTTACTGAAAGCAGCGTTACGGATTTTGCAAATGTTCATTTTTTTCCGTCTGCTTAAAAAACATTTAAAAAGCAGCGTGATTATGCGGCGTATACTACGCCGCGAGTTGGTATGCAGCGTGTAAAACAGTTTGTTTGTCGCGGATAATTTGCCTTTACTTTAAGACGAAGACAATTTCCTGTTAGATTTCCCTTTGCGATGACAATTAATAAGGCACAGGGCCAAACTTTCAAAAACATGGCTAGCGGGTCATACGCTCGCACTGATTACGTCCCTGCCCTTTGTACACCCACCCCCCGGTACTACCATGGTCGGGTGACTTGGTGGATTATATATAGAAAAGCAGCCAAAACCGCAAACAACAATGAAAAGTCTGCGTGACTCACAAGTGCATGTGGACTCTGCAAAGAGCAAAACAACTCAGGTGACGAGTTGGGGGTGGGCACATGAAATGTTACTTTTCTTGGCGATTTATTACATTACCGATTTTTCAAATGTTAATTTTCTCCCTGTGCTTAAAAATCATTAAAAAAAGCGGCCTGATTATGCGGCGTATGGTACGCCGCGGGTTGGCTAGTATATACAGTGATCCCTCGCTATATCGCGCTTCGCCTTTTGCGGCTTCACTCTATCGCGGATTTTATATGTAAGCATATTTAAATATATATCGCGGATTTTTTGCTGGTTCGCGGATTTCTGAGGACAATGGGTCTTTTAATTTCTGGTACATGCTTCCTCAGTTGGTTTGCCCAGTTGATTTCATACAAGGGACGCTATTGGCAGATAAGCTACCCAGCTTACTTTTCTCTTTCTCTCTCTTGCGCTTTCTCTGATCCTGACGTAGGGGGTGTGAGCAGGGGGGCTGTTCGCACACCTAGATGATACAGACGCTCGTCTAAAAATGCTGAAAGATTATCTTCACGTTGCTACCTTCTGTGCAGCTGCTTAGTGAAGCGACATGCTGCACAGTGCTTCGCATACTTAAAAGCTCGAAGGGCACATATTGATTTTTGCATGTTTGTTTTTCTCTGTCTCTCTCTCTCTCTCTTTGTCTGCTCCTGACGGAGGGGGTGTGAGCTTCGCATACATAAAAGCCAAACAGCCCTATTGATTTGTTTGCTAGAGATTGTTTTCTCTATCTATGTGACATTCTGTGCTCCTGACACGCACTCCTTTGAAGAGAAAGATATGTTTGCATTCCTTTAATTGTGAGACAGAACTGTCATCTCTGTCTTGTCATGGAGCACAGTTTAAACTTTTGAAAAAGAGACAAATGTTTGTTTGCAGTGTTTGAATAACGTTCCTGTCTCTCTACAACCTCCTGTGTTTCTGTGCAAATCTGTGACCCAAGCATGACAATATAAAAATAACCATATAAACATATGGTTTCTACTTCGCGGATTTTCTTATTTCGCGGGTGGCTCTGGAACGCAACCCCCGCGATGGAGGAGGGATTACTGTATATATATATATACATACAGTATATGTGATACAGCACCTGTCAAATAATACAAAGAGTACACAACATGTGTTTAGCATTGGGGCTCATCAGGATTCAACCTTGGACATCAACTGGCGTCACGCTATTGCAGCTGGTTCACTTACTTAACCGGGTGAAGATCGGTGTATTACATTCATAGGTCTGAATCACAATCTGAGTTGCAAGAAGCAGATCATAGACATGTTATATGGTATCTGTCAAATAATACAAAGAGTACACAACACATGTTTCACCCTTATTGGGGCTCACCCGAGGTCTATTCACAATAAGAGGATGCAAAAGTTTGTACACCTGACAAGCCACAGGAAGGGTGAAGCACGTGTCGTGTACTCTTTGTATTAATGGGCAGATTGTAAAAAATTTTCTGAAAAATTGTACTCATGGGTTCAATTAGCCCTATTGACAGTAAAATGCAGGGACATTCTGGGGGGAAAAAACAATGTTAAACTTGATTTACAAAGTCTACATTATCTGTTCCAAAGTGCTAAATAGACTGAGGTGTGCAATCAGACACAATATACTCTGGAAAACCATGTAAGTAACATTTTTACCCAGTTATCTTCTATAGATGATTTTACATAAAGACATAGATAATAAATAATAGAAGACAAAACAAAATTGAAGAGGGAGGATAATCAATAAATTCAAGTAATGAAAGAAAACCAAACTCTTTTGATTTTTGGTAAAATGTGTATGTTTCGTAAATAATGGTTACTGGTAATTATATACAGCAATTTAGATAAACAAGCTACCAGAATTAGTGATTTATTAAGTCTTAAGTTTTAACTCCAAGGAATAAACAACAAGAGAATTATGACACTGTTAAGGCAAAGAGGCACCAGAGGTACAAAAATAAGTCTGTGTGGTTTTTATATGAACAAGGATCATGTTCTTTGGTTTTATTAATGAAATGTTTAGTTGAAAGTTTACTGGCACTACATTTCTCACATAATGATTAGCTTGGGCATTTTTTTCAGTGGGAATAAAATGGTTGTAATACAAGAAATTCTGTATGGCGGATAAAAGATTAAAAAATGAATATATATGTATATATGTGTGTATATATGTATATATATATATATTTATATGTATATGTGTACGGGCGGCACGGTGGCGCAGTGGGTAGCGCTGCTGCCTCGCAGTTGGGAGACCTGGGGACCCGGGTTCTCTTCCCGGGTCCTCCCTGCGTGGAGTTTGCATGTTCTCCCCGTGTCTGCGTGGGTTTCCTCCGGGCGCTCCGGTTTCCTCCCACAGTCCAAAGACATGCAGGTTAGGTGGATTGGCGATTCTAAATTGGCCCTAGTGTGTGCTTGGTGTGTGGGTGTGTTTGTGTGTGTCCTGCAGTGGGTTGGCACCCTGCCCAGGATTGTTTCCTGCCTTGTGCCCTGTGTTGGCTGGGATTGGCTCCAGCAGACCCCCGTGACCCTGTGTTCGGTTTCAGCGGGTTGGAAAATGGATGGATGGATGTATATGTGTATACATAAATATATGTATATGTGTATTGTGGCAGACGACTAGGGATCTTGCCCCACTGGGATGCCTGGAAGAAGGACAGACCGGGAGAGGGGCACTGTCTTTCCCTGGGTGCAAGAGAGCAGCCCCCCTGGGCGGTATCGGGGCCACAATCGTGGAACACCAGAGCTCATGCCTTTTGGGCTCCATGGCCACTGCCACAGGGAGCGGAACGACTTAACGAGCCCGTTTGGGCTGTGATGCAGCCACACCCAGAAGTGCAGCCTAATTAGGCTAATTACCACCTGAAGCACTTCCGGGTGGGCTATAAAAGGAGCCTGCAGCCACCATTCAAGGAGCCGGAGTCGGGTGGAAAAGGACAGAGCTTACGAGAGAGAAGTGGAGGTGGCCCGAAGAAAGAGGACTTGAGTAGAGTGTGGTATTTTTGTGCACTGTGTTGGTGTTGTGTGTCTGTTCTGTAAATAAACGGTGCATGTTTTGTACATTTGGAGTCCGCGTCTGTCTATGCCAAAGCTGATCTCTTACTATATATATAGTATATATATATATATATATATATATATATATATATATATATATATTGTTACAAACTCCACACAGATCAAAGCAAGGTTTGGGGCAGCCATCCGTATAATTGGTATCCTGGCTGCAATGTTGAAAACGTGAATACAGTACTGATGTGCACAAAACCGAGTCCAAAACAGAACTGATGGAATAGGGAAAAGGTGGAGGCTTTTAAAGGGGAAGAAAGGAAGTGAGGTCAAAAGGGTCGGGCTCATGTGGGCCTTCAGCCATATGCTCGAGCCCGGATGTGACATCACAGGGGCCGGAGCCGGCAAGGTCTTCTTCCATAGGCTCGGTCCTGGATGTGACGTCAAGAGGACCAGGTAGAATCATCCGTGACTGGTCTGCAGGAAAAGGAGAAAAAGAGTAAGTGTACTCTGTAACATCCTGGTCTGAATTGGAATTGCCCTTACTCAAGCCCTTTAGCTGCCTCCCATGCGCACATGTGTGACAATGTATACTGTATATGTATGTGTCTGTGTGTATATATATCTTTCTTTCAGAAGGATAAAGGTTTTCATAAGAAATAAGCTTGTAGGTTTATTTTTTTTTTAATGTGGATGGTTTTGATAAAACAGTACAGTTTCTGGCTCCGGTAGAAACATTAACCTTGTTTTATAGTTGATGGACACCTTCTTATAAAGGACTGTAATGGAAGAAATTATATTATAACTAGCGCTACATAATTATGTATTGATGGGTGAACACTTCCTGAACGACACAGTTGTCCAGATGGGGTGGGTTTGAGGATACGACTGTGAGTGAATGAAAAGATGGACCTCTGGAGAGAGCAACATACAATTGTCCGTGACTGAAAGCGGGATCGTCTGTGATGATGGAGGCCACGCTGGTGAAAGTTACTTCGTCGGTTGACACTTAATATAGCTTGCGTACTGAGTTGTTCCGGAGTCACAGTTGAGAAACACTTTTTTAATGTCTTTTAAGCACAGGGAAAAAAATGAACATGTGAAACATCCGTAATATAATAAGCCACCAAGAAAAGTAACATTGCAACAATGCACGCTACGACCCGATCGCTGTAAACAGAAGTGAAAACAAAATCGAGCCCAGTGCATTCTTTAACTGCCTTGTGGCGCAGTTGTAGTGCTGCTGATTTGCAGTAAGGAGACTGGAAGGTTGTGGGTTCGCTTCCCGGTTCCTCCCTGTGTGGATAGTGCTTTGAATACTGAGAACACCACTATATCAATGTAATGCAGTATTATTATTCTTATGCGTCCAGCCCCCTCTCTCTCGCGCGTGTGTCTCCCTCTCACGCGCCTGTATGTGTGTGTGTCTCTCTCTCTCTCTCTCTGGCTCGTTCGCTCGCTACACGTGTTCCTGCAGGCATACGCCGCATAATTATTTATTGATGGCTGAACACTTCCGGAAAGACACAGTTATCTAAAAGGGGTGGGTTTGAGGATACAACAGTAAGTGAATGAAAAGATGGAACTCTGGAGAGAGCAACATACAATTGTCTGTGACTGAAAACTGGTTTTGGCAGATACATGCATATCTTTTTGAAAGTTTGGCCCTGTGCTTTTTAAATTGTTATCGCAAAGGCCAATCTAACAGGAAATTGTCTTCGAGTAAAAATAAAAGGCAAATTATCCGCGACAAACAAACTTTTTTACACGCTGCATACAGCGATTCACATCCGCGACAAACATGCCTCTTCTTAGATGGTCCTGCTGCGTCCACCCTCGTTCTCGAAGCATACACACCGCCTGGTCATGTGCCCGCTCGCAAGAGCAACTCACAGAGACCCGCCCACCAACTCTAAGACCATGGCGTGTAAAACAGTTTGCGATGGTGGATGTGGTCGTGCGTCGTAACCGAAAAGAATAATGAAAAGTCAATGTGGCTCAGAGGTGCATGTGGACTGTAGCAGAGACAAACGCGAATGACGGCGTGTTTTGTGAGTTGCTGCGTCCGAGTTGGTGGGCATGGCTCTGCGAGTTGTCGTTGTATCCAATGGTCTTAGAGTTGGTGGGCATGGCTCCGTCCTGTGTGCTCCATGGGTGTCTTGCTCGCTGGCAGCTTAGTGAATTATATATATAGATTCTTGATAAATGTCTTGTAATACTGTTTGTCTTTCATTGACAGCTTGGTAGCAAAATCATCCTGTGAACTCAAAGACTTACAATTAAACAAAGCACTTAATTTAGTTTTACATAGTTGCATGACCACTAGTACTTCAAATTACAGCGTACAGGGTAAGTATGTTGCAGTTTATTGAAGGTTTTGCATTGCAAGTGAATGTGGATTGTTAATTTACTGTTGTTAAAATGCTGCAGGTTGAGAACTTTAGTTTTTAGTATCATAATACATTACTGTTTATCATGTTGACTCAGTTGATAGAATGCCAAACATAGAAATCTTCAATCAACTAATGTAGTTTTGCCAATGGAGCCCAATTGAAAGAGGAAACAAAAAAAAACTTGGCTCAAATGTAAAAATCATCTATTACAAAAAAGGAGCCTAGTCCACAGAAATTTCTCAAAATTAACAAAGATAGTCAATTAGTCATTATTTTTTATTATATTTATCTTTACAGGATGAATATGCACTGCTGGGTTAGTTAGTTTTGATTAATGTGCCTATAAATTCGAGGAAAGTCATTGAATTTAAAAACTACTATAATATTGGAGCACTTTTGTCACCATTCTGCTAGAGGTGAAGAGTTAGAAAGTTGTTAAACTGTAAGATTCAAGGTAGTTGAAAACAAAGCAGAATCATAACTGGTAAGATCAAAATACTTCTGTTTTGACCAAAACATGAATTAAACATTGTAGTCAAAAGTTTAGAGCAAAACATTCAGTAAGCAGGAAAACATTTACACAGTCATTAACAAACAAGTAATTTCTGTCCACAGTCTTGTATGCCAATACTAACCGGTCACATCAACAATGTCAAAAATGGTGTTCTCTGAGGCTACACCCCTGGCAACCAGGGGTCACATCCTAATGATGGGATTTACAAAATGGCCGTTGTCTCTACACAGCATAAAAAGACACTGGAAGTGGCACAAAATCCATCCATCCATCCATTTTCCAACCCGCTGAATCCGAACACAGGGTCACGGGGGTCTGCTGGAGCCAATCCCAGCCAACACAGGGCACAAGGCAGGAACCAATCCTGGGCAGGGTGCCAACCCACCGCAGGGCACAAAATCATTTTAAAAAATTTAAATACAAACTGAGCTGAAAACTAATGATGAATTAGAATCCCTGGTACTTAAAGGCACCTACAAAGAATCCACACCAAATACTGTAGAAATCATGTAAAAAAATGAATAATTAAATCACTTAATGATGGTAATATCTTTAAAATCTCTTACACTTGGTGAATTAGAATGCTCATCAGAACTTAACCAGGCAAAATCACGATTTTCATGACCACCATTAACACTGTACTGCAAAGAGACTGTATTAATGTACATTATACATTAAATCAACATTAGACAATGCATATAGAAAATATTCCTGTGGAGTAGCTTTATGACCTGAGGATAAAAACTGTCTCTAAATCTCTTAATGTAGGTTTTAATAGTCTTGTACTGTTTGCTGGAATGGAGGGCGGAAAAAGTGAATGTGGCAGGTTAGTGATGTGTTTTTAATAAGTGTTTGCCAGATTTACCCCCTTCAATAGTGTTTTGCATCCTAAACTGAACTGTTGCTGTATCAAAATGTACTGCAATATTTGAGGTAGCTACTGAGTATACTGTAAATGGAGAGATCCAGGATTTCTTCAGTTATCTGACAAAGTAAAGGCAATAGTTAATGTGTGTTGTGTTCATTTCAGGGTTTTAGTGGTGGTGAATGCAAGAATTTCAAAGCTACTCATCCTTTCCTCATCTCAATGTAGATGGGAGTGTTGTGCCATGTACTTCCTGAAATCTGTGGCAAGCTCCCTGGTTTTGCTGATATTAAAATTTCTGATTGTTTCTGGCACAACTATTTGAGAAGTAGGTCTCTTTTCTAGAAGTATCACAATCAGGACTATGATTGTGTATTTATCAGTAAATGTAATGATAGAGCTGGAGCTGTGTTTGGTAATGCTGTTATAGGTAAACAGGGACTACACCAGAGAACTTGTGCATAGTATGTGGTATAGCGGGTCCACGGCTTCAAAAAAAGTGCCAGGTTTAATCCGTATAGCTGTGTCGTTCTCCGTGGGCACGATTGCACGACAGCGGGGAGTTAATGAGGTAGTTGGAGCAAATCGCACCTGCACGTGTGGGTGCGTTCGTTCTCAATTGCTTAATTGGCTTTCTGTGCCGTGTGATTAAGGCGCTGCGGCCACAGAGGCGTCGGGATACGGGGCTATATATACGGGTCGACATCAGGAAAGCGGGGAATATAGAGGAGAGGAGGAAGAGTGAGAAAGGAGGTTTAAAGACGGGAAAGAGCAGTCTAAGCCGGAGGATCTGGCCACCTAGAAGTAGGAGACAGAACGAGCTGGGGTCCCGCGAAGGAGTGTTTGGTTGTGGCGCTCTAGCGGCTAGTCTACCCCACTGAATCTTTGAGTGAGTGGGGTGAGCAAGGCAGGTGTCCTCCCGAGGGATCCGAGGAGTAACTATGGGAGCGTGAAGGGAGGAGAGCCGACCTCGGATGGTCTGGCAGTGATGCATGCAGGCAGCTAAGACGGAGGTCGGCCAAAAGGAGCTTGTGGCTGTTGGGTCTCCGCCGGCTGCAGGAGCAATGGGTGAGCCGGGGAGAATGAGAGACGGAGGTGGGCCGGAAAGTATTGAGAGAGAGAGAGACTGCATTTTAACTTCTGTGTTTTTTAACCTTGGATTTTAAAGGATTTATTTGTTTTTTTTATCTTCACTGAATACTTGGTTTTATGCTTTATTTATTGAACCTGATGCACTTTTTGTTTGGACACTGTGATTATCGTTTTAATAAAAGCACATTGTCACTTTTTGGAAATATCCCCTGGCTTCATTTGAGAAGTGTCCTCATTTGTCAGCTCATCTCGGTGACATTACCGACGGTGTTGGGTTCAGGGCTTCCTGTAAGGACAATGGGAACATGGAGCGGACCTGCATCATCACATAGCACTTGGATGAATGCTGGTGTTGAGGATCACTGTGTAGGAAGTGATGCTGCCAAGTCTGTCTATGCTGGTACCTGCCAGTTAGAAATTTCAAAATCCAGTTGAAGAAACTAAGTCCCAACTCTAGGAACTTAGTGATCAGCTTTTATGGTGCAACAGTGTTGCATGCTGATCTGTAGTCTATATACAGTACTGTTTTTAGGCATAGCAGTTTTTATTATAGTGGTGTGCTGTAACGGTATGAGTTACAATAGATCCGGTAACTTTCTCTGTGGTGCCATTTTGAAATGATCAGACTGGAAATGCTCTAGACCTAGATGGCACAAGGATTTTTTAATAGACTTGAACTGTCTGAAATTCCATCCAGACAAAATGTTTCAGGCTTATATCATCAACAGAAATAGCAAGGCTCAGTAATGTGCTGTTGGAGTCACTCAGGCAGAAAACCTTTTGTTATCTCAATCATAGCAGGTTTTAAAAGTGCAAGTTCATTTGGGAGAAGACATGTGAGTGAGTTTACAAACTTTAGGTCTCATGGTGACTGCTGTATTCAGTTTCCAACTTAACTTGGTTTACTTACAGAAACTTTGCTTTCCTAAGTTGTACTTGCATTTTTTGTATGTTTCCATATTGAAAACCTGAAATGCATTAGTGGAAGCCTTTAGTAAATTACATATGTCACTGCTTATCCATAGTTTGTATTGAGGATTTGTAAGGATTATTTTCAAGGTCACATAGTCATCCACAAAATATTTGAATCTAGTGCTGACTGTTGGCTACTCGTCCAGATTTAATGAGAAACCTGTAAACGTTTTCCAATCTGCAGATTCAAAATAATCTTGTAGTTTTTCCTCTGTCGTTTTTAGTCCAGCATTGTACTGCTTTTGTTACAAGGCTCTAGCTTCAGTCTTTGCTTGTGAACAGGCAGCAGGAGTACTGAAAAGCACTGCCTCAAGCACCACAAAACAGTATGGAACTTATCTTTAATAACTATTTATACAAGCAGTAATATAAACAATTTAGTGATCTTTCATAGGTATACATTTAAAAAAATGTTTTGATTATTTCATGTGATTTTTATACATTATTGAAAGCTAAATTCAAAAATGAAAACCATTTTTATCCATCCTATTTTTCACAGAACACATTTTTAGCTGTGAATTGTTTTTTTATTGTCTGCTATTGCAATATCAATGTTCTAGTTTAATGAGGAGGATGCATGCAGGATGAGACAATCCAAAGACTGTCTCTTTCACAAATTTAATATTATGACCTCAAAAGAACTAGACATAACCATAGCGATGATTAGGCAAAAAATCAAAGCTGTGGCTGATCAATACCAGATCAATAACGACAGATCCAATCCAATTGTATTGAATCCACTTTCTACATTTTTGGCTTCATACAGTAATGTTAGCTACAAAGTCAAAGGTCATAATAATATCATTAACCATCTACTATATATGGATGACCTAATGCTCTGTGCAAAAAGACCACAAGAGCTTAACAGGCTGTTGGAGTAAGTGGAAATTTCAACCAGGATATTAGCGTGTCTTTTTGCTTCAACAAATGCAAGGTATTCCATCTCAAAAGATGAAAAGAGCCAATAATATCAGGTGAAGGACACATTCTGCTCTGCAGCCAAGAGTTTGAGGAATACAAGCCAATCAGACCTATAAATATTTGGGGATAAAAAATTTTGGCAAAGTTAATCACAAAGAAATCCACTTCCTCAAAGTGGAATATTCCGAAGGGCTGAAGAAGATCTTGGGAATTAAATGAAACTCCTGAAATATCATTAAGGCAATAAATAAATATGCAATCCCCATATTGACCTACAGTTTTGCAGTAGTCAGTTGGAAGTTATCTGAAATTCAGTCGCTTGACACAAGAACCTGCAGACTCCTTAGTCTTATTAATCATTATCACCAAGTAAAGCTGAGATAGAGAGGTTATATCTACCAATAAAGAAGGGCAGGAGAGGACTCATAAACATAGAGTCGCTTTACTAAAGGACAGTCATTAAACATACCCTATATCTCAAAAGTAAAGAGGATGAAGTTGTCCGTGCTGTTTGAACACATGACTTGATCTAATGTCTAAATATTCCATCCATTAGACTGTCAGATATTCTCCTCTTGATTTAATTTGAACAGCGAACGATTAACTGAATAGACCACTATAGTATACTGTATATATCCTAGGTGGGAAAGCCCCCCGGCTCCTTCAATGCCCAACCCCTCCGGCGCCTTCCGCGCCCAAACCCTAGTTGTGGCCAGAATATTAGTAAAATCTGTAAATGTACAAAAGAAAAATTATTATTTATTGGAGTCAAAATCATGAAATTCTAAAAATATGTAAAAGAAAAATAAATTATTATTTAACAGAGTCAAAATCATGAAATGAGAATGAAATATTTACTCTCTTAACGATTGGAGTATTCCTGTTAAACTGAGGTCCACTATGCTCAATGCACGACATTTGTGATATTTTAGTTTATAATTTAAAAATGGAATAACAATCTGAAAATCTAACAACACCACATTAAAGTTTGATAAGTTCTGAAAAGAATGATACCAAACATATATACTGTATGTAGGATTTAAAATAAGCCAGACAAAAAACGTTACATAAAAATGTCATAAAATAGTTGCACAAAACCGTTGCACTTTTAGGCTTAGGATTTTATATATAAAGAGTAGATATATATGAAGAAATCACAAAACCAACAATGTGTCTATAGCTAGAAGAGGAAATCAATGCATGGACAGTTTCAAAACTAGGTTGAGAAGGCACATGTTTATATTCAGGGGTCATTCAGCTGGATGAAAAGGCAAGCCATCAAGCTGTCATTTGAAGCCAGTATTTTTGTCATCCAAGATGAGGCAGTGAAAACTAAATACTACATAAGATAAATCTTCAAACAACCAGAAGAAGATAGTTTGTGTTGCCTATGTAAAAAATGTGATGAGACCATACATTACATTGTCAGTGCTCGTGAAACACTAGCCAATATGTCCCTTCTATGGTGTCACAACAATTTAGTAAAATATATCCACTGGATTCTAGCTATGGATAAAAATTTCCAAGTGCCAAGACACTGGTGGAGATGGAGTTTGCAAGAGCATAAAATCCTGGAAAATACTACATCTAAGATTCTCTGGGAGCTCCCTGTTCAAACAGATGTCACAGTCAATGCCAACCAGTCAGGCATCATTTATACGAAACTATCCACCAATAACACTTCTTAAATAGATATCTCTGTGATGCTGGACTATAACATCGGTCCTAAAGAAGAGAAGAGTATGTAGAAGTAGTCCCTGTCATCATAGGTGCTACTGGGGTTATAGCTAAATCCATCAAGCAATATACTGAAAAGATCTTGACCAACATCTCTATTCCACAAAAACAAGTGGCGATATGCATGGCATCCATTGTCAGCAGAGTCCTCGGCATGGATAGCAGTAATTAATACCAGACATTTTCCTTTGAGATAACCCTGATTAGGCACCTTAACACTGACTGGACCTAAATTCTGAAATCTACCCCTACCCAAGACTATCAACTATGCCTTGGGCATAATTTTCATACCAGCTGAAAGGCTGTGAGATCACTTTAATATCATAATAAATAATAATAATAATAAATCATCATCATAATAAATTTAATTTAGATAGCACATTCCCATGCTCAAAGAGCTTTGAACTAGCTTTGTGGATCTGTTGCTTAATGAAGCAGTTTGTCAAAGCCCTATCAAAAGATGGAGCCTGGTTTATGTATTAGTGCCAAAAGTTTCCAGGTTTGTCTGAGGCTAAATTGAAAGGGGGCATTTTTACTGAACCTGATATTACAAAACTGATTTCTGAAGCACAATTTGAATGACCTGGAAAGAGAGACTTGGGTAATTTTTTAGGTAACAGTAAAGATCCAAATTACAAAGAAATTATCAAAAAAATATTAAGGTAGATTAAGGAATAGAGTTGCAACATGAATCTCAAAGTTCACTTTTTGAATTTTCATTTGAAAATTTTCCTTGAACATCTTCGGTCAGTGAGTACAGAACTGGATGAAAGATTCCATCAGGATATCAAGGGAATGAAAAGAAATTACCAAACACGTTGAGTTATCAGTATGATGGCATACAACTGTTGGATGATTCTTAGGGATGCACCAGAAAAGGTGTACAAAAGATGGGCGACCAAACAATGTTTTGGATCAAAAAAACTAAGAATTGACAAAAACTATAGAAGTTATATGTAAGTCAATGACTAAATACATTTATAAATATTAGATTGCATAAATATTTTCAAGTTAACATGGAGAAAGTTTGTTCATTAATTGATTTGAGTTCAGTGTAAAGCTTATTTTTGCTATTAATTGTAGTCTTAAATTAGAAGGGACAGTCTGTAGTGCAGTTGTTAAAAGTGGTGCTTCAGAGATCCAGCGTTTTGAATATAAATCCCATGCTGAGTTTTATGGGTTTTCCTCTTACATCCACAGGCCAGGCTAGCTGGTAACTCTATAAAGTGACTGTTGTGTGTGAGTAGGCTCTGTAATGGATCAACTGCCTGTCCACAGCTATGTCTAGACTTGTGCCAAATGATGTGGGTCCCTGCAGCCCCAAAATAAGATTAAGTAAGTTTTAGACTGGTATACAAAGTCTCTTGTTAATTTGATAGTTACCTGGGGACAGAAACGTTTTTGTTCTAGACTAGAGAATCAATGTGTTTGATTTTTAACTTCTGATAAGTGAATTATGGTTAGCAAGTTAGTATTTTATTCTATATTGTCTATATATACTGTATATTGTGAGCTTGTTGGACTTCAAGATTATAGAACATGGTTAGAGATGGCTTTAGTTTAAGGGCCATTCACATCACTTTGTTAGCATTGATTTCTAACTCTCTCCAAATATGAAATAGATACATGTACAGTTCACCTCTTCTTGCTATTTTTGATAATATTTTTCTTATTTTCTGTATGTTTTTATAGTTTTCATTCACAACTGAGGTATACTGCACCATAGTTTTTTTAAGATTATAATGATGTCAGGCATTAATCTCAAAAATATTTAGAAATCTATGCCATAATAAAGCAATTAACTTGGCTTTAATGAAGCTAGAATGCTGTTGCAGCTGCAGTATTTTTTTTTTTCAAAAAGGATGTATGCGTGGGACAATTTTTTTGGTTAAACATTTATTCTTGAATACTGTACATTGCAGTACAGACTGTGATTTCTAATAGGACTAGGGTATATATGAGTAAAAATGTGAAATTGTTAGGACGTTGAAGCTTACGTGTAATATCAAATGCTACAATACTGGGACTGATACTCCCTTGTCTAGTATTTGCTTATTTGGATGTCCATTGGATTATCCAAGGATTTTAGTACTGCCCTAAACCATCAAATAAAGATATTATTCATTATCATTTTTTTTGTGTAAAGATAAAACCTTTTGGGTAAATATAAAACCTTAGACATAAGCGAGGAGAGTGTGTTGAGCAGATGGAAAGAGTACTTTGAGAAGGTTGATGAATGAAGAAAATAAGAGAGAGAGAGAAGGTTGGATGATGGGGACATAGTGGATCAGGAAGTACAATGGATTAATAAGGATGAAGTAAAGACAGATATGAAGAAGATGAAGAATGGAAAGCCTGTTGGTTCAGATAATATACATGTGGAAGCATGGAGGTGTTTAGGAGAGATGTCAGAAAAGATTTTAACCAGATTGCTTAGTGGAATCTTGGAAAGTTAGAGAATGCCTGAGGAGTGGAGAAGAAGTGTACTGGTACCGATTTTTAAGAATAAGGGAGATGTGCAGAACTGTAACAACAACAACAACATCTATTTATATAGCACATTTTCATGCAAACAATGTAGCTCAAAGTGCTTTACATGATGAAGAAAGAGAAAAAAGACAAAATAAATAATTAAAATTAGGGAACACGAATTAACATAGAATAAAAGTAAGGTCCGATAGGCCAGGGAGGACAGAAAACAAAAAAACTCCAGACGGCTGGAGAAAAAAAATAAAATCTGCAGGAGTTCCAGGCCACGAGACCGTCCAGCCCCCTCTAGGCATTCTACTTAACATGTAGTAACTACAGAGGGATAAAATTAATGAGCCATAGCATGAAGTTATGGGAAAGAGTAGTGGAAGCTAGGTTAAGAAGGGAGGTGATGATTAGTGAGCAGCAGTATGGTTTCATGCTAGGAAAGAGCACTACAGATGCAATGTTTGCTCTGAGGGTGTTGATAGAGAAGTGTAGAGAAGGCCAGAAGGAGTTGCATTGTGACTTTGTTGGCTTGGAGAAAGCATATGACAGGGTGCCTAGAGAAGAGTTGTGGTATTGTATGAGGATGTCAAGATTGGCAGAGAAGTATGTAAGAGTGGTACAGGCTATGTACAAAAGATGTGTGACAATGGTGAGGTCTGCAGTCTCTCAACCCTTTCTTATTTGCACTGGTGATGGACAGGTTGACAGACAAGATTAGACAGAAGTCCCCATGGACTATGATGTTTGCAGATGACATTGTGATCTGTAGCAAAAGTAGGGAGCAGGTTGAGGAGACCCTGGAAAGGTGGAGATATGCTGTAGAGAGGAGAGAAATGAAGGTCAGTAGGAAAAAGACAGAATACATGTGTGTGAATGAAAGAGAAGTCAGAGGAATGGTGAGGAGGCAGGGAGTAGAGTTGGCAAAAGTGGAGGAGTTTAAATACTTGGGATCAACAGGGAGTGTTGAAGAGAGGGGAAGAAGAAAGTGCATGCAGGGTGGATTGGGTGGAGAATAGTGTCAGGAGAGATTAATGAAAAGATGGTAGTGAAAACAACTATGTTATATGGGTTGAAGATGGTGGCACTGACCAAAAATCAGGAGACAAAGCTGGAGGTGGCAGAGTTAAAGATGTTAAGATTTGCATTAGGTGTGACAAGGATGAACAGAATTAGAAATGAGTACATTAGAGGGTCAGCTCAGGTTGAACGGTTTGAGAAACAAAGTCAGAGAGGTGAGACTGTGTTGGTTTGGACATGTGCAGAGGAGAGGATGGAGCTGCCAGGTAAGAGGAAGAGGAAAAGAGGAAAGCCTAAGAGAAGGTTTATGGACGTGGTGAGAGAGGACATGAAGGTCATGGGTGTAAGGAAGCTAGATGCAGAGGACAAGAAGCTTTTACCTTGCTTTATATTTAAGGAACATGCTCTATGATGTTTTTGTTAAATTTTTCCAATATAAAAGAAATTCTAATTTTGGTCAGTCCCATTTTGTTACTGCACCTATAATATTATTTTATTTAATAATCAAAATAAAGTGGAAGATATTTTGATGGCAGAAATAATTTAGTTGGCATATGCTGCCCTCAATGATGCACATATTTACAACCTCATAATAATAACACTATTAAGATTTATTTATTTATTTATTTATGACCTTTCAAATGCAGTTCAAAATGTTTTACAAAGAATACAAGGAAGACAATATAGTAAAAGGAAACTCCAATCATTTTAAAGTGAAATGACAAAAAGAATACAATATATGTGAAAAACAAAATCACACAAATGTAAATCAAAAAGTCAAGGAAGGAAGGAAGAAAGATAAATTCTAACAATTTATAAATATTAAAGTATGCAAAAAATAAACCAAACAAAATGGAAAATTAAAAAGATAACATTTTTAGTGCTTCATAAATTAGTAACAGATGGTTCATGACAAAATTCATACAGGAAGGACTTTCCTAGTGTACAGGCATAAAAGCAGAAGGCAGCCTCACCACATACTTTTGTCCAACATCCTGAACATACTGTATTTCCTTCAGCAATGATTTAGTACCTATTCTGCCAGACACTCTGAAATGTACCCAGCAGCTAAATCATTAAATTCAAAAGAATTTAAAAAATCCTAAGAGAAACTAGCAACCAGTGCAGAGATGCTAAAATATCTGTAATATGCTCTACTCTCTTTCTTTTGAGTTCATGTCAGTACCCTGGCAACTGCTTTTTATACCATTTGGAGTATTTTGGTATTCCAGAAAATATGTTACAATTTTCTATGTGATAAATTACAAATGTATAAGTCAACTGTTTAACATCTTGCTGGGAAAGATTCTACTCTAGCTATCTTCCTAAGGTGAAAGAAAATGTTCCTAGTGATGTTGTTACTGTGTGGTTTAAAACTCAGGTCAGGCTACAGAACAATACCCAAGATTTCTCACCTTACGTCTAATTTGTAAAGTCAGATTTCCTAGCTCAATTATAAAACATTATCTTTCTGAAAACTAACCAATAAATACATTCTCTATTACTCACACAAGCAGACACACTCCTGAGTTAAACAGTGTCTGTGATGAAGGAATGCTCACTTACATTCTCAAATTTGCATATTTTCTTTAGCAATCCCTTTCTTTTGTTAACAGTGGAGTTTGAATGTGAACATTTTGAAATAAGTACATTATGTCAAACTGGATCTCTTAAATTTTAAAGTGCATCTGTTTGTAGGACTCACAAAAAAAACTCAGGACAGGCTTTAGGTCTAGGACTATACCTCAAAACAACAAAAGGCCTAGAGTAGTAAAGCAGGCAGCCTGGCTGTGAAATTTCAAAGTAGGCTTGTAGTCATCACACACCAAATAAGGACCAAGTGTTATGTAAGAGTCTGTATTTATGTATATTTTATATTTTATTTTCATTTTTGAATGATTATATTTCATATTGGTTTTTTTTCCTGTTATGTTTATAATTGTGCATTGTCTTTTTAATTGTGCTACTATTCCCTTGTGTGTTGTGAGCTATTTAAGTCCAGAGCTGAGTAAGCTAAAATCAGGAGAAATTTTAGTGTGAAGGAGCTTATAGTGAGCACTAGTTTTTGTGTAGATTTTCTGGCATTTTTCATTATTTCCACTTTGCCATTGGTTTTTTGCTAATAGATTACGTAGTGGCATTTGTTTGCCTTAGATTGCCTTTCTAGCCACATAGTTTTTGCTATTTTGAGCTTTTTGCTTGTATTTGTCTATCTAACGGGGAAAAAAATTCTAAAGGTTATAGTTTGGGATTCTCTTTACAACCCAGAGTTTTCATGGTTTAATCTTCCTTGTAAGACATTTTTTATATCGTTATCTTTTTTGTACTTTCAAGGCTAGCTACCCATTTTAGGGCCTGCTCAGGCTGTATCATGCAGGATGATTTCTGAATCAAGCTGGTCTGAGGTGTGCCTGTTCTGGGTTGGCGTGTGAAGAAGGGTATATCAAGTATCAGGATGTTCCAGGTGCGCACCCATGAGCCTATGACAGCAAGGAGCCTTTTCATCCTGCTCCTCCAAACTCTGCCATGATGAAACGATCCAGTGTCCGGGTTGTCAGTGTGCAAAATGTTAAAAGAGAGATCTAGGGAGTGCTATTCATTAAATCACCCACGCTACTGTGGGGGTTTTAATCCAGTCTGGCTTGTGAAGGTACTGGCCTGCCTTTTGTAGAGCTTTTTGACCTCACCTTATCTGTCATGTTTGGAACTCCAAATAATAACACTAAACTTGTAAATTCGGAAAGGAAGAGGGGAACCATTTACTGCCCAAAGATAACAAAACCGAGTTTGTTAATAATTATATAAGTTTATTAACAAAAGCTGATAACTAAAAGAGCAAAATACTAAATGTAGTCTTAACCAAAACCAAAGGCAGAATCTGAAGAACAATGCCTTAAATGAGCCAAATGCAGAGAATCATAAAGCTAGCACTTACAAATCCAAAATCCAAAAGTGAATGAGATGAACAATACAAGCAAGAGCCTTATGTAAGATGAGGGCAGTCACAGCCACTGCATCAGGGGGTTACCTCCCCTTTAGCTCACTGTATAAGAATCAAGGACAATAACTAACAGAATTATAAAATACAAAATGATTAACAAATGAAAAGTTGTTAAATAAGAATAATACAATGCAAGAGAAAAAGAATAATACATTTCAAGAGTCAAGAATAAAAAAATACCAGTATACATAAACAGTAAAAAAACTAAATACAGTATAAGGAATGGGTCCTATTCAAAACATGACTGAAGCAAAAGACTATTCTTTGAGTGTTATTGTCTGAGGTTTTTTGTTTCTTTAAAGGAGATTATTATATGGTGAAGAAACTTCTTGAAGAGAAAAAAAATGATGAACTCAATATCAACTGTGTGGATGTATTAGGAAGAAATGCTGTGACAATCTCTATTGAAAATGAGAACCTGGATATACTGCAGCTTCTTCTAGAACATGGTTGTCAGGTAATGTTTTGTTTTTTTTATGTTATAGCCAAAGCATTTAGCTATTAGTACAGGGTGATTGCAATCTGATGGTGTAACACGTAATAGGATCTGAACATCACCACAAGAAGTGGAATCAGGCAGGCACTGATGGGAAGAATTCATGTTGTCCTGCTGGTGCAGAAGGAAGGGCTCTGCCTAGGGAAAATATGCCAGTAGGTGTGATGGTTTCACTGCATACTATCTGGTTTAGACACCAGCATTAAGGGAGGTGCATCACGGGTGGACTAGGTGGTAATGCATAATATTCACAAGGTCACTAGTGAGCAACTCAAAGTTTTAACTCAGGAATGTGATTACATTCCCATTTAAAGATGATTTTTGGAGGACAGGTGAGAGTAGTACCTCCGGAAGGTCCAGGGTTGTAATAGCCTTGGGGACTGTAGTTTATCAGCCTGACACTGTTAGACTTGGACCTTAGCTTGAAAAGTGATTTTATGCTTGGTCATAAGTGACCCTGGGATGTGGTTTAAAATCACCTCAGAGACAGAGGCATATGGATTGTAGAGTCGGGGAGAGTGCTTTGAAGTAGTACAGTGGGTAGTAAGTGGACAAGCCTCCTCACTTTGTGGTAATGGAATAGACAGCAGATGTAGCTATAGGATTTTTTTTTGCTTATTTATTTTTTACTTTATGTGCTCCCTTTTATGTATCTGTCTCTATCATCACTTTTGTGTTGAATAATGTTGATTAATGTATCATGTTTAGAAATCCTTTGCATTATTCTTTGTTCAGGAAATGCTTCAAATGCATACTCCATGTGTTGCGGTATATTTATCTCAAAGTATATACAATGCTATGATAATTATCACCTAGAAATTCATATTTATGTATATACAGTCGTGGCCAAAGTTTTGAGAATGACACAAGTGTTGGTTTTCACAAAGTTGACTGCTTCAATGTTTTTAGATCTTTTTGTCAAACGCTTCTATGGTATACTGAAGTATAATTACAAGCATTTCATAAGTTTCAAAGGCTTTTATTGACAATTAGATTAAGTTTATATAAAGCAAAGAGTCAATATTTGCAGTGTTCGTCCTTCTTTTTTAAGACTTCTGCAATTCGCCATGGCATGCTTTCAATCAACTTCTGGGCCAAATCCTGACTGATGGCAGCCCATTCTTGCATAATCAATGCTTGGAGTTTGTCAAAATTTGTGGGTTTTTGTTTGTCCACCCATCTCTTGAGGATTGACCACAAACTACAGTGTGGTACCAGACAAGGATACCCCTTGTCACCACTGCTTTTTGCAATCGCCATTGAGCCACTCGCAATTCACTGTTGAAATGCTATTGAGATAAAGGGGATTATCAGAGATGGACTGGAACAGAAAGTTTCTCTATATGCAGATGATATGGTACTGTGTATATCAGACCTACAAAATACTGTGCTTGCAGTCCTAACAGCACTAACAGAATTTAAAAATATTTCTGGTCTCAGAATCAATTTGAACTAAAGTGTGCTCTTCCCAGTGAATTGTCAAGCATACAACATTAGATTGGACACCTTTCCTTTTATCATCGCAGATCAGTTTAAATACCTAGGGGTAAGCATCATAAATATAAAGCTCTTTATCAACAAAATTTTGCTGACTCTATGGAAAAAATTAAACAAGACTTGCATTGATGGTCAACCCTTCATCTCACTTTAGCTGGAAGAATTAACATTGTTAAGATGAATATCCTTCCTAAGCTTCTCTTTTTATTTCAAAACATTCTAATATACATCAATAAATCATGTTTCAAGAAATTAGACTCAACCATAACCTCATTTATTTGGAATTCAAAACATCCACGTATTCAAAGGGCGACCCTACAAAGACCTAAGGCAGAAGGCGGCATGGCTCTACCTAACATTCAGTTTTATTACTGGGCAGCAAACATACAAACTATAAAAACCTGGACATGGACAGAAATAGACGAACATGCACAGGCTTGGTCTGCAATAGAAATAAAATCCTGCAGTACTTCTTTATACTACTTGCTTTGTACCCCAATAAATACAAGCTATCGCCAATATACTAACAACCCAATTGTGCTTCACTCCATCAGAATATGGAACCAGTGTAGGAAGTATTTTAAGAGAAGAAGAAGAGAAGATTTTATCTATGGCACCTCTGCACGAGAACCACCTTTTCCCACCCTCTCAAACGTATGCCGTTTTTAATGCCTGGAAAACATTCAGGATTAAATCACTTAGAGCAGTGGTTCCCAAACTCGGTCCTGAGGACCCACTGTGGCTGCAGGTTTTTATTCCAGCCAAGTTCACAATTAGTCACAATAATTGATCTCATTTATTTAGATGTTTCTTTTTTCCCCTTCTCTTATTCTACCTTTAGAAAAGCACAGCAGTATGATTCTTTACATTTGTAAGACATTTTGAAATACTTCTACTTTTGCTTTAAACGCTTACCTCTCTTTTGTTGTTGTTTTTTCGTGCAGTTTGCACCCTTCATTGTATCCTAATAATGATAATTAAAACAAACAGAACTGACAGCCAGGTAAGCAACACGGAATGATGAAAGGCTGCAAAAACTTTAGTGTCAGACCCACTAATTAGTAGGTAATAAATTAAACCATCAGAACACCTGGAATAGCAGAATGAAAATCAGGCTGAAAATTGTTAAAAAGATAAAACAAAAAAAAAACACTACCCCCTTATAAGTGCTTAGTACATTTTAATAAAAATTTACCAAACGTAGTTTTGTTATTTCTCCACTGACTCCAAAACACAGAAACTGGGAAATAACAGCTCACTTAATTGAGCTAGGAGTCCAATTAAAAAGATAAGTTGGTTGGAACAAAAACCTGCAGCCACAGGGGGTCCCCAGGGCCGAGTTTGGGAAACACTGACTTAGAGATCTGTACATAGACAACATTTTTGCATCCTACTTTGTTAAACAGAACCTGCCCAATTTTCCTCACCTCCCACTTACTTCTGTGCAGGAAAAAATGTTGCTCAGTCTTGAGGACTCAGACAGCATTTCTGTAATATTTTAAACTATTTTACAGTCCCTCCCTTTCAAAGATCCAAGAGAACAGTGGGAAAAGGATCACTTACTCAATATTTCAGGAAAGGAGTGGAAAGTAGCAATGCACAGAATTCACTCGAGCTCCATATGCGCAGAGCATAGAATTATTCAATTTAAAATTATATATCGAGCGCATCTCTCTCATTTAAAATTGTCCAGAATGTTTCCAGAGCAAGATCCAACCTGCGAACGCTGCAATAAAGCTCTAGCCTCGCTGGGTCACATGTTTTGGGCCTGCACCAAATTAACATCATTTTGGACCAAAATCTTTAAATGCCTTTCAAACAGCTTGGATGTCACAATCCCTCCTAATCCACTAACAGTTGTGTTTGGTGTACTTCCAGATGGGCTTAAAGTGGAGAAGGACAAACAAACTGTAATTGCCTCTACGAAACTATTGGCACATAGACTTATCTTGCTCAATTGGAAGAATCCTAACTCACCTATTCTAAGTCAGTGGGTAACTGATGTTATATGCTATTTGAAACTGGAAAAAATCAAATTCGCATAAGAGGATATGTACAAAACTTTTTCAAAACCGGGCAGGATCTAAGCAATAATATTTTAGAATAAGCATTTAAATTGAGGAAGCAGGTTCTCTTCCATCTTTTATTCCATTTATCTTTATTCATTTATTATTTTATCTATTCATTTGTCTTTAAAGTTTTACACTGCTGGCCTAGCTCTCTTTTTCAGGGGTGGGGGTTGATTTGTTTCAAACCTTTTTTTTTCTTTTTTGTAAAACTTAAGTTATGTGTATGGAATGTTATTTGATTTTAATAAATTCAATAAAAAAAAGTATTCTCAGTATATGTTTAACACTGCATAATCTGGCTTGATATGTTAATAATTATAGCTAATGTGGCAAATACTCAGTTTCTTTCTCTTTTTGTCTAGACAACAGATTCGCTTTTGGTTGCAATTGATTCAGAAGTTGTTGGTGCTGTTGATATATTATTAAACCATCGACCAAGAAGGTCTTCTAAGCCCTCAATGGCGGTCAGTATTTTTGTGAATCTTTGAACATCAAAACCCTAAATGATTTATTAATCAACAGGCAATTATCACCAGGAAGTTTTAATGTATTTTCTAGATTAATGGCACAGCATACGGTTATAAGCTTTGATCTGTAATGTGCTGGCAGCATTTTTTTCTTGGTGGTTTTAAGCTGTAAAGATTTTAGTAGCTAATCTAGGTTGGTAATAGTTCTTGCATAGAATATTTAGTTGCAAATAGAAATTGTCAATGGAAAAATAAGCCTTCTTTTCATTTGAACAAATAAATAAATATATAATATAAAGAGAATAGAACAGCTGAGGAATATAGGAACAACACAATCGCACAATGCTACTCATCTCCCTATTTAGTGTGCTAGCTAAATAATAATTACTTAACTCTTTTTCTGTGTTATAGGATCTGAATTTCAGATAAAATAATTCACTGTCAGGTTACTTATAATCCCAGACTATATCTTTTTTAATGTTTAAGTGTTAAAACACACAGATGTAATTAAAGCTTTTTGAGGTTTTTAGTAAAAAAGAACACCTTTATTGTGACTAATTATTGCTTTAAATTTAATGTATAATTTTATTTAATCCTGACATGTAGATCTAACATTGTCAGATTTATTGTAGTATTTTTTCTTTTACTTCTTGAGTCATGTTTTCATTAAAATTTATATTGACATTTTTTTTTCAATATTTTTCTTGTCTCCTTTTAATATAGAAACTAATGCAGCGTATTCAGAACCCTGAATATTCCACAACAATGGATGTAGCCCCAGTAATTCTAGCTGCACATCGCAACAACTATGAGATTCTCACCATGCTGCTTAAACAGGATGTCTCTTTGCCCAGGCCTCATGCTGTGGGTTGCGAGTGTACTTTGTGTAATGCCAAAAACAAGAAGGACAGTCTACGCCATTCTAGGTTAGGATTGTATATCTTCATTACTTCATCATTTCAAGTGTTTATGCAATATACAGTAATGTTTGCTACTATTTATGTTATATTTAAAATAATTTATTATGTAATGCAGCACACTGAAAATGAAAAAAATACTGTGTTAAAAACAACTTTTTGAGGAGCATCTTGTTACTTTTTTAATATATGTATAATTAAATTAAATAATGAATTAGCCGAAACCACAGAAGAGACATTTATGATTAGAAGAGCAGAATAATTTAAAAGGTTTTTAGTAAGGTGGGATGCAATATTCCAAATACTAAATTGTATGCAATTGAGATTGTTTTACCTATGTGCATGTGACAAGAATGTGGACACTAAAATCATGGCAAATAAAACAATAAAATAATGCAATAATAAATCCCGTATAACAAAATAATGCACATTTTCTCTAGTAAGACCTTTAAGACTCCATTTTCATTTTCTTAGCTTGGCTAAGGTTGTGCCACAATGTGGGGAAGACTGCTGTTATGCAAGCACAAATTTATTATTATACTTTTGCTGATTTACAAAATTTTTCTCCTTGATATAGCCTTGTTTATTTTGCCAGATAATCTTTGCCTATTTCACCATCTGTCACTGTTCCTTGAAGAAAGTAATTCCTTGCTATCAAGCCTTTGTATTTTTAAAATTGTAAATCTAAATAACTAAATTTACCAGAACTTTTTCTTTTATCAACTTTTTCCATTACAGGATTTCAGTTGATTGAGCTTATCTCAGCAGCACAGCTTACTTTAAAAAGTTCAACACATTTTAGATTTGGTAATCTAATAGTAAAACAGTTTACCTAAATGCATTTTTCATAATAATCTGATCTGCCATCTTTCACCGTTTAGTGTCAGCAATTGTAATTAAAACAGAAACCACTAGAGGGTGTCCTGCATTTGTACATGAATAATGTGCAGGTCAGAAAATAATCGTTATAAGACCCTTAACAAATATGATAGTATAATCAGTAATGAAATACATCGTCTAATGATTTTAATGAGAGTATGTACAGCTGCAAGAAAATGTGCAAGTACACTCACTGGAATTGTATTGTATGCTTCATTGAATCTTTATTTCTGTACATTTTAATGGAAAATTATAGTTTATTTGATCAAAATTAAGAAACTGAAAAAATATACTGGTGACTGTGGCATTTTTCCAAATGATCCATTAATACAGTTTTAGGTTGTAAATAACTCATTAATCATTAAGTTAAACCAGAAAAACGCAATTCCACAGTAGAATATTCTGTTGGGCCCTTGAGCAAGACCCTAAAACTGCTCCTGGGGCTTTGTACAATGGCTGACCCTGCACTCTGACCCCCAGAAGTCATACATAAAGATAATAATCCATGAGGATTAACAAAGTATATCAAATCAAAATAAAAAAAAAATCAATAAATACTCTTCTTTAGGTAGGTGACTGAGGACTTGAATAGTGTCTAGCACTGATCCTTAGGTCTGATTCCTAGCCAGAACACTGCCTCTGCTGAGTTTCAAAACTCTCTACATGTCTGTGTAGATTTTCCTCAGAGTAATATTTTCATATCCCAAATACATAGCATATCAACTAATCATTCTCAATCCTATGTATAGTAAGTAAGTGTGTGTGAGCCCTGTGATGGACTGACATTAAATCCAAGGCTGGTTCCTGCCTTGTATTCATTCCTGTGACCCTGAACTAGATATTTAGGTTATAAACTAGAAGAAATTGAATCTTTAAATGCCCTCCCACTGCTTTGTTGGGTATCTATAAACAGTTATATAGCAGCTTGAAATTTCTATTGCCAGAAACTTTAAGAAATTAAAGTTAGTGGGAATGGTCAAAGGCAAGGCATGATCTGGAAGAGACAAAAATTATTAATGAAATAGCTTATAAACTATATGTATATACACTGTAGAAGGATATGTAGAAAGGTTAGCTAACACCAGTTATGATTATGACCCAGTAGTCAGTAACAGAGAATTGCGTACACAGAAATGATCTGCATGAAAGTGTTGTCAGAAAGGAAGCTTTCTTATAACTTCAGTATCAGTGTCAGCATTTGAAGTATGTAAAACAATAAGCCAGTACTCTGGTCTGAAACAGATAAATGAGCATTTTTTGCCATGACCATAAAAGATACATTTAGAGAACACCAGGTTCTGAACTAAAGAACACTAACTGTTAAGCATAGGGGTGTACCTAGTAGGCACTGAAGTTGTGTCACATCCTGATGTCACAGGAAATAATGTGTGACTGGAAGAAAAATTGGGCCCAGATCAATAATATGGAGTCAATGATGAAATCTGAGATGAAAGGAGTCTGGATATTTCAGAAAGACAGAATGGTATTGAAACGTTTATTGTGAGATTTCAAATACATAGTGCAAGTTCATGGTGGTTGTAGGTTCATTCCAGCCACTTTCTTATTTAGTTGCATATGAAATACTTTGTGGCCTTTCTGTTTTTTCATTCATAAGTGATTATTGTAACATGTCCAATGCTGCTTGGGTAAACTCCTTGCCATAACACAATGGAGATTTACACATACCATATTCAGTTTCATTTTTTAGTTTTAGTCTTTTACATTCAGCGAATAAATAGTAAAAGAACAGGTACCAATATTTTACATTAAAGTTTGTGGCCAGTAGAATTTGTGTTAGCTACTATTAACTATGAGATTCCGTGAAACATGCAGTTTGACCTGGAATGTCTAAACTTTTGCATATATGCCCCTTTAAAAAGTCCCTAATGACTTTAGCACTGGAAACAGAGGTTATAGTTTAAATAATAGTTTTGACATTCATGTGAAATGTAAGGTATTTGTAGTTGTCTGTTTTATAATTAAGCATCACCTAGGCTGTGATTTTATGCTGTTGTTTTCCATGTCACTATAATCAGTAGCTTGATTGTAATTTTTTGCGTTTAGTACATTACATATTGTGGCTGTTCTATAATTTAGTAATAGACGATATTTATAGAGAACAAATGGTAAGGAACTTTTAAGAAGTGATTTCTTATTCTTGTTCTGGAAAAAACAGGAGCTGTAACAGTACCTAACACCTACTTTCTATTACCTACTTATATGAAAATACTTTTGGTATTTTGGATTATTTCAGATTTCGTCTTGATATCTATCGCTGCCTGGCAAGCCCGTCACTTATAATGCTGACAGAAGAGGATCCTATACTGAGAGCCTTTGAGCTCAGTGCTGATCTGAAGGAACTTAGTCTTGTTGAAGTTGAATTTAGGTAAGAGAATTCAAGTATCGAAGTGTGTCTCTTTGTGTCTAGACTTTGTAATATTTAAAGAACATTTTATTAAACATAATAGAACAAAACAGAAATAAAGAGTAATTAAACTAGTTTTAGGGATACTGTGTGTTAAATGCAGTGAAGGTAAATGCAAAAAGGACTTACACTGACCTCTTTTAGAATATGTTTTCCATTTTTTTGGTAGAGCTGTCAGTCTAAATAGAATATGCACAGGTAAGTTTAGCAGTACATACATACTATACAGTAGTAGCTGTCAAACTTTTTTTAAGTGAAGTGGACTGCACAGTAAGAAATCAATAGGTTTCCTTGAAAAGGACACTTAAGTGTTAGACATTTATATAAAACAGAATGTGCTTAACTGGTAATTACATTAACATTTTGTTTCAAAATTTCTTGCAATGACATCATTATAAAATAAACACTATCAACCCCCAACCCTGTTAGTTTAATTAATAATTAAAAATACTCTGTACAATCCATTTGAATAGCTTTCTAAATAAAGTTGTTCACTTTTCATAAATGCTTATATCAGTGAGTTTTCAGACGTTGCCTTCAGGAGATTAATTGTCTATAGTCAGTAAACTGGAGAGTGAGTTGTGATTGCAAACTATTGTACATGAGTTATGCCCAAAAAGTGATTTAATTTGGTGCATTACAGAGAATATGCATTCACATATAAGGGTTGCCTATACCAGAATTGCCAAATGTAAGCAGAATCAGAAACAATTATTTTGTGTGTGCCTCCCACTTCATTTTTTAATTTTCTAACTCTGGAAATTGCATTTACCACCTTTTGACTGTGACCCATCTCTTTTGTATGACTCACTTCCTAAATGTCTGGTGCTTGGAATTCCTAGTCACGGCATGTAAGGGTAAAACTCATGATTAGAAGCACTCATGAGGCATCATGTAATATTCTAGTAAACTGATTTGGCAAGACACAAAATTTATGAGATGATAGTGGGTTCTTTACATACAATTTGATGTTAAACATACACTAAACATAAACATGCAGAGTATTGACCAAAGCAAATGACTTGTAATTGCATGTTAGAAACATTCAGGAGCTTGACCAGTCCAAATATTGAGGTGAGGTGGTCTACAAGTTGAGAATTACTGCTCTACAGATAATTCAAAGTACAGTAAAGCTGTTTTACTTAAATTAATGCTTTGCTGTTTATTTGGATTTAACATAGTGTAAGGCTACATAATTAATTGTATATTAATTGAGATTACAATTACAACTGCCTCAAAATACTAATTGAGGAAAGTGGTGATTACTGCATTCTAGTTAAATTTTCCCCTTTGCTCAGAGATCGAGCTAACCCTGTTACAAACTGCTCTAAACAGCAAATGAGTGTTGTAGTCAAGCACCAACACATTAACTAAGCATGAGTGCACTAGCAAATCAGAGGCACTCACATCAAAGGACTAACTACAAATTTTTTGGAGTGTGATCCCAAACAACATGTTGTTGTATGCATATATTTCTTTGCCGTTTTCAGTACCACTCAGAAAAATTGAGAAGTAATGTTGAACCTAGATCACCTATTACTCTTTAGATGTTTAGTACCAAAACAAAGAAAATTGTCTATAATTTGAAAACATTTTGTTTTCAAAAGTTTACTGTGAAAACTGATAAACCACTTCATGCAAATATTTATACAATCATTTAAAATTCAACCACTTAGTCTAGTATGAAGAGTGCATGAAAGCTAAGCAAGCAGTACGAACTCCCAGTAGTCTTAAATCCATGACTCAGACAGTCATTACTTGCTTACACTAATGCATTTCCTTATCCAGCATGCTGTTGAAAGTAATATGAGGTGACAGAGAGTTATTGTGTCTTATTTATGAAAGACACGGCTCTGATTAACACTGTGCTTAACAAAGGTGTTAAAAATGATCATTACTCAAGGTAAGAAATCTGCTCTGCACTTATTCTTCTGATGTTAGGTTGCCTTTATTTTATTCCAAATGTCAGGCAAAAATTAAAATGGATCTTAAACATGTAGCACTTTATGTAACTACAACCGATTGTGGTTGCATAGAGCTATTGAAGCATCCCTGAACATAATGGTTCATTATACTGATGAGGAATATACAGTATGCTGAAAAAGCAGATGCAGTGCTGCTTTTTTAAATGAATGTGACTTTTCTTGCTATACTTTCCTTAAGAACAGGGAAGTCATTGCTCAAGGACTGGTAACAGCATGTAACAATGTGTTACTATTTAAATGCTTCTTGAGCTTGCAATATATTCAAACTAGCCATCCCCGGCGGCTTCGCCCACATATTAGTGCAACAGGACAGTGAGGAGGGCCCCACCCAGCTTTCTATTCCTGGCGACACTCTTCCCCCTCCCCTCGGCCTGCAGTCTCTGTCTCAGATTAGCGCGAATATATCGCTCCTGCAAGCGAACTATGATTCTTAGCACAAAGAAAAAAGTCGCAAAATCAACAGGAATGTTCAACCAAATTATAGAAAAAAAAAGATCTAAATTCATTAAGTAGTTCTCTCGTGAAAAGCGGACAGACATACAAACGCGTTAACTAAGTGGCGTTAAGGTTACCCCCCCAAGGCAGACGCGTGAGTGAGGAGGGCCCCACCCCCCTCCCCGCAGCCTGATGAGTCTCTCTTGGATTCGCATTAATAAATCGGTACAGCAAGCAAACTATGATACTTAGCGTGATGAGAAACCCACATAATCAATGGAATGTTCAAGCAAATTATAAAAAAAAAACGATCTAAATCCATTAAGTAGTTCTCTCGTGAAAAGCGGACAGACATTCAAACGGGTCTAAAAAACTATTAAGAAATTTCGCACTTGGACCACAAAATTTTTAAAACCGTTTCTTAGCGAGCACCAATGGACCAAGGGAAACCTACATTCCAAATTTCAAGTCCCAAGACCTCATGGTTTGGGAGATTTCGTGATAAGTGAGTCAGTGGTATTTGGCTTTTATATATACATAGATTGTTACATTTTTAAGCTTTTACATACCTGTACAGGTTGTATTTACAATAACTTCTTACTCCTACATTTCTGTCATTTAAGATTTTATTATATAGTTTTGATTTGGCATATATATCCAACATTTATTTTCATTAAACAAGCAGAATCCAAATTTAATATTTTCGTGTTTAACAATTTCCTGCATTTTACATTTTTAAAATAGTTGTGGTAGTGATGATTGGTTTTTCAGAAGTAACATTTGATTTGAGAAAAATAAATATTTGTGTTACACTTAATTTTATTTTATAAATATGTGTGTATTAGTAATTTACTGAATTTACTGTATTAAAAACGGTGACACAAATTTAGTAATATATATGCTATATTATTTATTGTAAAAAATAAAAAAGAAGCATTATTAAACACTACATTTTTAATTTCTCATCTAGTCTATCCATCCATCCATTTACCAACCCGCTGAATCCGAACACAGGGTCACGGGGGTCTGCCGGAGCCAATCCCAGCCAACACAGGGCACAAGGCAGGAAACAATCCTGGG
The DNA here is from genome assembly GCF_900747795.2 of Erpetoichthys calabaricus. Lineage (NCBI taxonomy): Eukaryota > Metazoa > Chordata > Cladistia > Polypteriformes > Polypteridae > Erpetoichthys > Erpetoichthys calabaricus. The sequence goes on from NC_041395.2 coordinate 154,557,718, forward strand.
CAGGGTGCCAACCCACTGCAGGACACACACAAACACACCCACACACCAAGCACACACTAGGGCCAAGTTAGAATCGCCAATCCACCTAACCTGCATGTCTTTGGAAGGAAACCGGAGCGCCCGGAGGAAACCCACGCAGACACGGGGAGAACATGCAAACTCCACGCAGGGAGGACCCGGGAAGCGAACCCAGGTCCCCAGGTCTCCCAACTGCGAGGCAGCAGCGCTACCCACTGCGCCACCGTGCCGCCCCTCATCTAGTCTAGTATTTAGCAATTTCATATTACAATTTTAAGTGGTTCTCTGCAAAATGGAGGCTCTACTATATTGTATGTAAACAGAATGCAGTTGACAAAACAAGGTGCATATTTAATTGTACTGTTATTGGAAAGCAATTGCTGCAGTTATAATATCAAAGACACTAATCATCAAGTATTACTTTTGTCATAATCTTGCACCCATAGCATTGTGGTGCAATTCTTAGCACTACTATTTAGTTCCAGGGGTTCAGTTTTTGGTCAAGTCATGTACAGTTTATATGTCTTCTCCATGGCTCTGTGGGTATTTTCAGGCATGTCATACAGTGCATCCGGAAAGAATTCACAGCGCATCACTTTTTCCACATTTTGTTATGTTACAGCCTTATTCCAAAATGGATTAAATTGATTTTTTTCCTCAGACTTCTACCCACAACACCCCATAATGACAACGTGAAAAAAGTTTACTTGAGGTTTTTGCAAATTTATTAAAAATAAAAAAATTGAGAAAGCACATGTACATAAGTATTCATAGCCTTTGCCATGAAGCTCAAAATTGAGCTCAGGTGCATCCTGTTTCCCTTGATCATCCTTGAGATGTTTCTGCAGCTTAATTGGAGTCCACCAGTGGTAAATTCAGTTGGTTGGACATGATTTGGAAAGGCACCCACCTGTCTATATAAGGTCCCACAGTTGACAGTTCATGTCAGACCACAAACCAAGCATGAAGTCAAAGGAATTGTCTGTAGACCTCTGAGACAGGATTGTCTCGAGGCACAAATCTGGGGAAGGTTACAGAAAAATTTCTGCTGCTTTGAAGGTCCCAATGAGCACAGTGGCCTACATCATCCATAAGTGGAAGAATTTCGAAACCACCAGGACTCTTCCTAGAGCTGGCCGAACATCTAAACTGAGCGATCGGGGGAGAAGGGCCTTAGTCAGGGAGGTGACCAAGAACCCAATGGTCACTCTGTCAGAGCTCCAGAGGTCCTCTGTGGAGAGAGGAGAACCTTCCAGAAGGACAACCATCTCTGCAGCAATCCACCAATCAGGCCTGTATGGTAGAGTGGCCAGACGGAAGCCACTCGTTAGTAAAAGGCACATGGCAGCCCGCCTGGAGTTTGCCAAAAGGCACCTGAAGGACTCTCAGACCATGAGAAAGAAAATTCTCTGGTCTGATGAGACAAAGATTGAACTCTTTGGTGTGAATGCCAGGCGTCACGGTTGGAGGAAACCTGGCACCATCCCTACAGTGAAGAATGGTGGTGGCAGCATCATGCTGTGGGGATATTTTTCAGCGGCAGGGACTGGGAGACTAGTCAGGATAAAGGGAAAGATGACTGCAGCAATGTACAGAGACATCCTGGATGAAAACCTTCTCCAGAGCGCTCTTGACCTTAGACTGGGGCGACGGTTCATCTTTCAGCAGGACAACGACCCTAAGCACACAGCCAAGATATCAACGGAGTGGCTTCAGGACAACTCTGTGAATGTCCTTCAGTGGCCCAGCAAGAGCTCAGACTTGAATCCGATTGAACATCTCTGGAGAGATCTTAAAATGGCTGTGCACCGATGCTTCCCATCCAACCTGATGGAGCTTGAGAGGTGCTACAAAGAGGAATGGGTGAAACTGGCCAAGGATAGGTGTGCCAAGCTTGTGGCATCATATTCAACAAGACTTGAGGCTGTAATTGGTGCCAAAGGTGCATCGACAAAGTATTGAGCAAAGGCTGTGAATACTTATGTACATGTGATTTCTCAGTTTTTTTATTTTTAATAAATTTGCAAAAACCTCAAGTAAACTTTTTTCACGTTGTCATTATGGGGTGTTGTGTGTAGAATTCTGAGGAAAAAAATGAATTTAATCCATTTTGGAATAAGGCTGTAACATAACAAAAGGTGGAAAAAGTGATGCGCTGTGAATACTTTCTGGATGCACTGTATTTCCTTCTAAAACCATGGCATTCGGGTTAGACTAAGCACCATTTCAAAATTAACACACCTCTGACTGATTGTATGTATTTGTGTGACTGTGCTCTGTCTCAGCCAATGCATTATGCCCAATGTTGATTGGATAGACTCCAGCTCATCACCACCCTATAATGGAACAAACAAGAGAAGGATATGGATTTATGGATTTAAAGTTGTTGTTTGTAGTAAATAAACTAATATTTAACCTGAACTATTTTTTACAACTATTTTTCAACTTTGTTGTACTATTTTTGTAAATGAAGTTTATCATTTTTATGACAGAACTGATTATGAAGAGCTGGCAAAGCAATGTAAGATGTTTGCAAAAGACCTTCTTGCCCAGGCTCGCAATTCAAGGGAACTTGAGGTGATTTTAAACCATACCTCAAGCGAGGAGCCTGTGGACAAACGGGGCCTCCTGGAGGAGCGAATGAATCTGAGCCGTCTTAAACTGGCCATTAAATACAACCAAAAAGAGGTTTGTCACTTTTTCAAACAATCACCGTAAGATAACTGGACAGAGGAAACAAGGAAAATCTTGGGTTATCTGAAGAATGGAATGAGAACAATGGTGTATGATTCTAATAAACACAGTGTTTCTATTTACACTCATCTCAAAAAAGAAAGAAGAAAAAATGCATTTTACATTTGTAAGCATTTTTATTATAGTAATAAATCATTTAAAAAACTATTTTCAAGAAGTGTTCAATTAAGTGTCATGTTTGTTTTAAGTTATTTGTAACTTGTGAATGATATAAATAGTATTTCTAACCCAAATATCACCTATACCTTTCTATCATTGAATATTACAGAATGTCAAAGTGATTAGTTTTAAGTTTTAGATTAGTACTGGGGTCAAACTGCTTTCATGTATATATATATGAACTTGAGAAAAAATACAAATGTAAATAACAAACTGGTCAAGTTTGTAGATGATAATAAACTAGATAGATTTGTAGACAGTATAATATCTCCTGAATCATCACAGATGGACCTAGACAGAATCCAGACTTGTTGAAGATGAAATTTATTGTAAGTAAATATTAAGTATTGCACAAGGGAAGTAAAAATATTAGGTTTGAATACATAATGGGAGGTATGAAACCTGAAAGCATACCTTATAGGAAAGATTTTTTTTCCTTTTAGCTGAGGCAGTGTCAATGTCTTGCTTTCACTTGCTGCCACGTCTTGTGAATAAAAATTTCTGTCCCTCCCGCTAATGAAAAACTGATGTTTAATCCACACCTTTCATTACTTTGAGCAGACACTAGAACAGTATGATTCACTGTGGCCGCCACTCATAAAGGTAGCAAAATGTGAAATTTTTAAATTTTCTTAATCTAGAATTGCCATGGACCAAAGTCCATCCCATGTCATTTAACAAATAATTTCTGGGTCATTGCCAAATGTGCTGAAACTAATTTATATTATGTACTTAGAATTCTCTGTGAGTGTTGGTTTAAGGTAAAGCCAGATGCTATAACATATTATGTTAGGAAACTAAACATTTACTTGAAGTTAATTACTAATATTTCAGTAGCATTTTTAAGTTTTTATAGGATTTGAACAGTGCTTTGGCAAATGCAATTGTGCATTTTTTGTTTATAAAGTAGCAAAATATTTTAATAATGTAGTATATCTCACTTTTTCTCTCTTTTTCTGTTTAAAGTTTGTTGCCCAGTCAAATTGTCAACAATTTCTGAACACTGTCTGGTTTGGACAAATGGCTGGTTATAGACGAAAGCACACATGTAAGAAGATCCTGACTGTGCTAACTGTGGGCCTCCTTTGGCCAGTTCTGTCTGTCTGCTACTTCTTGGCACCCAAATCCAGGGTTGGACAAGTCATCCATACTCCTTTCATGAAATTTATAATACACAGTGCATCATATTTTACGTTTCTTCTTCTACTCAACCTCTACTCTTTAGTTTACAATGAAGATAAAAAGAACACAATGGGCCCTGCTTTAGAGATGATAGACTATCTCCTTATTGTTTGGATTGCTGGTAAGTGCAGCATGTTCAGATGCTTTGGTGTTTTATGAAGAAAAAAAAACTAAAAGAAAAATGTTAAGAACGATAGACCTGAAGAACTGGATGTGGAGTTGCAAGTAAAGCGTTATGAATTAGGAACATATGTTTAATGTTAAGAAAAAAAAAGACTAGCAAAGTAAAAGATCATTTTTGCAATATATGTTACATTTTAAATTAGCCCACCCTGGTCAGCTCATAGTCATCATACTTAGTAATAAGACATTTCTATAATGCTAGGGATTTTCAGTCTTGGCAATCATATGCATTTAACAAAGGTGATGTGTCCTAGAATGTGAATACATACTATTATTTTATGGGCCTTATTTGAAGTTTTCTCCTTATAGGATTGTGATGTGCACTGTTGTGCTTGTGCAGACAATTGCATATTGTGCCTGTATAATGATCATAGTGTGGAATAATTTATTTAAAATTAGTAAGAGGCCTTAAATGGGTGATCCAAGAGAGTAATTAGTACATGTCAGTAATACCAGAAAAAAAACAATGGCCAAAATCAAAGGTGAATAAGCAGAATACATGAAATCATAACAGGCAAATTTCAAAATAAGAAAGTAAAACCTTAAAATCAAAAGAAATAGCTTAAGAAGCTAATCTTCTTCTTCAGTTGAAAATATATTCTTTGAAATTAAAACATAAACTCCATGATAAATATATCTTAGTCTTTTATAATTGGCTTAATTGTGAGGTAAAATGTGTGTGTGAATGAATGTACACAAGCACACATGTACCCCAACACTGTACTGCATCCTTGGACACAAAACATAAAATGACACTGATGATTATGTCTCTAACAAAATTTCAAATAATAATGAAAAAAGTGTTCCTCACACATACTTTCGATTTTTGTTTTACTATAATATGCAGTTAAGTGAATTGTTCTGTGGAAGGACCCAAACACTGTTGTGCGTGTGCAGACAATTGCATTTTGTGCCTATACAATGATCAAGCAATTCCTCTCCAGTCTTAAATATTTTACAAATTAGTATTGCTTTTTGAAAAACCATTAGAAGAAACCGTTATTCCTGTGACTCAACAAATCCCTTGAGCTGATTTAAGAATGTCATGAACTAATATATTTTTGCCATAATCTGTCCTAGAGCTTATATACATGCTTGGCTTAATATGTATAATAGTCCTTTTCCTGCTTAGGAGTTGTGCTTTCTTTAATCATTACTCATAATCAACAGGTTTGGTTACTTAGTTTATTTCAAGGCAGAGCCCAAGAGAGTGTGGCCTCCTGCTGTCAGGATACTGAAAAATGTTAGCAAAAAGTTCAGGACCTAGTTAGTCCATAGATAACAAGGTCAAAACTCATTGGATTAAGTGGGCTTAAAAATGTATAGATATGTTACTAAAGTGAATAGCATAAAAGACTCAATAACTGAATATTGGTTGTCAGAAGCTTATGTAAATAATAAAGCAGATGGCCTTAAATAAGCCTGCAGTGAGTGTTATCTAATAAATTACATTTCATGAGAATCTGAAAGTGAAAGACCAGGCCACAGACAAATGGCATGCTGGAGGTGGAAGGCGGGGGTCAGGGTTATGGTAGTGAGTGTGGCCACAAGCATGGGGTGACAAATGTCAACTGAATTGTTTGTATGTGTTTCCTCTGGAGACTCCAGTTCCCCCTGTAACATTCCAAAGACATGTTAATTGGAGCATCTAAACATGGCTCAGTCTGCAGTGACTGTGCAGGGCTAATTCTTGTCTAGTAAAAATTGCTGCTAAGACAGAGATAGTGAAAAGCACATTAAAAATAGATGGAGGAGTGAATTCAAATACTGAGCAATTATTATTAAACAACCATAGTTTAGTAATGTCTAGTTACAATTCATATTCTTATTTTTGTAGTTTTAATGAAGTGCAAGTTTGAATTGTATGATATTGCTTTGAAGCTACAGTATAATGTATGAAATAGAAGCACATTCAACTAATACCTGCAATTGTAATAATGCCATTCCAGCTGTGTTGCCATTCTGACACAAAGCTACGCCCATAGCAAATTACTTTTATGCTTTTGCCAGACAGGCCGTACTGCTGTACGGTGATTAGAAGCAGACTGCAGTAGTTTCGTTTTCTTCTTCATTGAAATACAATTCCAGGATCTGCTACTTAAACAACTGCAGCATCTTTTTCATTTTGTGAGGTTTTTATGCAAGTCAGAATGGTATCCTTTATTGTTCAGTCATGACATAAGTGTAACTGTACTTACAAAATGCAGTAAAATAAGTACACTTACCAATATTTTCATCATTAGGCAAGAGCATGATCTGATTGTTAATATGTCATGATCAAAACATTTTAGTTTATTGCTTTGGAAACATCATAAGAACATGACATATCATTTATATCTAATCTTGTGTGTGTTTGCATAGCACGGGGCAGACATCTGATTTATGTTATGATAAACTGGTTTCTTTACTTGTCAGGTCCTACGTGCAAAAGAAATATGCTCAAATGAGTTTCTTTAAGTAAATGAGCAGGTTTTATTTCTGTTTTTTATTCTTATTATAGTGTGTTAAACTCAACTACTGAACAAAGAAATGTATTTTCAAAAAGAACTAGTTAAAGGGAGACTTGAAATTATGTTTGGTTAGATATGAGCACAGTTGTAACACTCTTAAAAAAATTAAAAAAGACTTGATAAAACAGAAAAAGGGTCAGACATAATTTCTGTTGGTTTCAGTCTGTAAATCAACAACAGCTGGCTTGTCAAGTGTGTTGACTTTTTATATCCACTGTATATTGTAAGCTTGAGGACTTGTAGCTTGGACTATACCACTGTTCATAACTGTAGGTTTTGCTTTCTTTATCCTTAGTGGCATCAACACAGACCAACAGCCTTACTAGAAATTTTTAGAATCACTCAGCCATAAATATCGGAGAAATTACAGCTAAGCGGATTATACAGCTGGGAGCCTGGAATGAAATCTTGGCTGCCATGGCTCTTTTAACTGTTTGTTTTACAGAATGGGGCCATGAGAGTACATGCCTGACTGAAATATGTCATGAATCTGAAAATGAAGCTGTTCCAGAGTTCTTCTAAAGCTTCTCTCTACCTGTGTGCCTTTTTCTTCTGGTGTCTAGTTTTTACATTATACTTAGCATTTATATTTTAAAATGTAACATTAAACATTTTTTAAATTAAACATAATGTATTGATGATTTTTAAAGATATTAACTTATATATTGAAAATTTTTATTTTCCATTATTAGGTGTTAATCACATATATCCAGGGTGCACTGCTATAGTCTTGAAATTATAGATAGATACTGTATATTGAAACAGTAATCTACTAACAGTAAACATGAGCTTGTCCATTGTGCAAGTTTAAACAACAAGTAGACCCTATAATGGAAAGGCTTTTTGGAGTTTAAAACAAGTCATTTTTTCTATTAATTTTCTATTATTAAACTTTTTATGAGCAAATAAACTTTAGGCGTCAGTTTTTAATGTGTATTTAAAACATCATTAGGGAACATTAATGCAATAGAACTTTGCTACTTCAGTGCATTTTAAAGTGACTTAAGTGCACAATTTACTCTAAGTAGAGACTTTTATGTGTATTAGGAAGGACTTGTGGTAATGCTACCATTACTTATTTCTTTAGGAATGGTGTGGTCAGATGTGAAAAGGTTGTGGTATGAAGGGCTGGAAGATTTTCTGGAAGAATCTCGTAATCAGCTTAGCTTTGTTATGAACTCCTTGTACTTGTCAACATTTGCTCTCAAAATTGTGGCTCACAGTAAGGTGAGTAAATATTTCTGCTCTGTGGAGATCATAGTTGAATTTCAAAGCTGCCATGCCATCTGTGAATCAGACATTCTGCAAGCCTCACTGGAAATAAAAACATCTCAAATACCAAATTAGGATTCTTGAAACATAATTTAAGATGCAATACATGTTCTCTTATAGAATGAACTACTAAAATTGTTGATGTTTAAAACTATTCAGAAGCAGAAATGGGTTGACACTGCCAGTATCCTGTAAAAAGGTATATTTAAATTTATGATGGATGAAGGCTTATATGCCTCCATGGTCTTTAAAACTATATTGTCTGGAGGCTTGATTACACTGGCAAAATCAAGATAAAAATAAATATTTAATGGTCATGAATGTAAAATAAATTGAAGAGAAGCCTATCTAAAACAGAGAAACTAGAACACACTGCTCTAGTTAGGCATAGGGGTGATTTTCAATGCAGATATCTGGTGGCCAGCTGCCCCATTTAGTTTTTCAGTTTAGTTTATTTTTGCATAGCACCCTTCACTGAGTGCAGGCACACAACATTGTGACAAGTTCTCAGGTAAAACGTAAGTATAGCTTTAAAAAACTACTAAATATAGAATTAGTACATATAAAGAGACAGGCTTGCTAAAACACAAAGAAAATAAAGTATAAACTGGTTAACATAACTGGAAAACAACAATATCTGTCCATTAGTTAATTATTGCACTATGGCCAGTTAATGATGGAGAAGAGGAAAACAAAAACTCTACGCTGTAGTATCCCTTGAGAAAATAAACCTCTCAGGTGTCCAAAGTCAATTGTAAGAGAGAAAACTTAAAAGACAACCACAGACACAGTCACAGTGCTTCAGACCTCAGGCACTAATTACCCACCCATCCTGATCTTTGTAGTAAGTTGTGAGTCTTAAGCCTGGATTTAAAAGCTGAAAGTGGATGAGCATCTTTTATGGTATATAAGCAGGCAGGTCATTCCACAGTTTCAGAGCCCTGTAAGTCTGCTTGGGCTCAGCCCAAAAGGCTTTATGGATTCTGATGAACGTTGTGGGTCTGGTACAACGCCAGTTGAGTGACAGTCAAGAATGTGGTCACACTCAGGCATACTAAACCTTGGTAATGCAAACTTAACATTCAGAGTAACTTACAGTATGTGGTAGGAAGGAATCTAGAACATGTGCCAAAGACTGAAAAATACTGGTTAGATATAGTCGGACTAACCTCTCTGTGCACAGCATAGGTTGTCTCATTCCTGCTCTGGAATTTCCCACAGCAAAGGTCCTGAGCAGTTGTGGGTGTTGAGGAGTTAGTTTTAGTTCTGGTAGTCAGTAGGGTCGTCTCAAATATGAGTGACAGAAATGAAGATTTGTACTGTTGTTATGATATACAGATTGCACCATATATAGTAACTATTTAAAGTATTTGGCTTTTTTTTAGTTACCATTTTCAGTGACACCTGGATGATCGATAGTCACATCTGTAATAATATACTGATATTTCTCATTAAAACATAACTGTAGGAAAGTTCGTAAAGTATTACCTAGTCTGTAGTGTCAAAGTTTGTTAAAGTAATTATTAAAAAATATATTTACAAAAAAATAATGGTTTAGAGCAATATTCCTCATGCATGCACTCCTTACTGAGCAGCCACACACAAAACAGCAGCAGTTGCTGTTGCCAAAACCATCTAATTGATGTACCCTTCCTCAGTCATTTTGCTCAACCCATTTACACGAAGCTATATGTATTGTGAAAATGTATGCCAAACATCACATATATGTTGTCGCTTCAAAATGAAGCATTCTGCATGAGGAAAAATTCAAATATGAGGTAGACCAAGTGAAATTTATCAGGAGAGCAGTAGCAAAATATGAAAGGCAAAGTAGTGTGTTCAAAACCCTAAGCAGTTCTAAAACTTGGGATATCACAACACAGCTATACACTCTCAGAATGTATTGTCAAATACAGAAAAATGTTTACAGATGGAGAGTACGTGAAAGAAGCCTTTGAAAAGGTTTGCCCATTTCAGCAAGAACTGTTGAGAATCTGGATTTCCATAATGACAGAAATATCTGTTTCCAACATTCAGTAACACTGACAGATTCATCATTGTTCAGTGTGGCTGTGGATGAAAGTGTAGATATCAACGACATCTTACTGTATGTTTACCTAAGATTCTGCGATGGAATTGGCATAAGAGAGAAACTTTGCTACTTCAGGTTTTTGTATAGAATGCCTAACGGAGATGACATGGCAAGAGCTTTTACTGACCATTTTGAAAGAAGAATTATGTAAATATTTTCTCTTTGTCGATAACAACAGACAGTGCCTCTGCTATGGTGGGGAAACAGAGGGAGTTAGAGAATTTAATTGAAAACCAGATTAGTCACCCAGTCATGAAGTTTCATTGTATTATTCACCAAGAAAACCTACTATATTTGCCAAAAAAAGTCAGATTTGACTGCTGTTATACACACAGTTGTGGGAATTGTTAAGTTTCTTATCATTTAGTCATAATTAACCCACCAACAGTTTCAATTACTACTGGACGAGATGAACATTGTTTACAAGTACTTGCTTCTTCACTGCCCTGTTATCCGGATCAGTGGTAGGAAGGTTTTGCAATGATATGTAGAGTGCTTTGATGGGATCCATGTGTTTTAAAAAAAGAGAAGGGTTTGAACTACCTGAAGGTAGAGGATTAAACATTATAGGACATCTCAACACATTTAAACTTCAGTGACAAAGCCAGGCCAAACTGTGTCACCTTTATCTGATGCATGGAAGGCATTTTTGGTGAAAATTAAAGTATTCCCTTGTGATATTCAAACTTGAATCTTTCGTTATTTTAAACACATGCGAGCTTTGCACATCTGCCTGTTAACCGCAATGACATATCCAAGATTTCAAGGCCCAGTGTTTTCTCTTTTGATTGGACTGGAAAACTATGAGAAGAAAAACATAGCTTTACCCCTGTCAGAATGTTGTTACCACAATCTTCACCATGACAAATGGACTGAAATTGATGATGGTGATGAATATACAGAACTTACTTTGTCTGCTGAGGCCGGTATAGGAAAAAATTACATTTTTTGAGTGTGACAAAATGTACCCTTTCGTGATCCTAAGGAATGGTGGAAGAGGGGACATTTAGAATCAATTCAATCAGAATCTCAGAAAAGGAGTGGAACTTAGCCATGCATAGAATTCATTCAAATTCTACAGTATATGCATCAAGCAATCCATTAATTCAAACTAAAAAACTTTCATCAGTCATGTACTGTATATCTTTTTTAAATTGTCATAATTGTACCTAGGGGAAGATCCAATTTGTGATTGTTGCCATCTAGCATCACAAGGCCATATGTTTTGGAAATGCACTAGATTACCCTTACCCTTTTGTTATTATTATTTGATTAAGTAGCATGCCATTGTAATCTGTAATGCCCTGTTTTTCAAAAATTAAATATTTAAAAAATGTATATAAGTGTCACTGAATTCCTTTTAGAATTGTTGTTAACAAGACTATAAATGCCTGTAGAAATCTTATCACACATTTCTTATTTAATAGATCACATTTAAATTAACACATATCTGTTATTGTTTATTGTTGGTCATTTCAATGCCTTTATCAGTAGCTGTATTTCGTGGTTTTACTATACAGTATACTCATTTAACTTATCCTGCACTTTTTTTTGCTTTCATTTTACATAACCTTTATGTTCAATGCTTTTTTGACTATCCAAAAGAAATACTGCCTTGAAAGTGTGTTTATTGCTAAAATTAAACAATTACAAGAGTTCACTTCTGTTCATTTAAACATTTCAGCAGTGCTCATTGTTTATGAATTCCAGACGTTTTTAGATACTGTCAATTTTATCATCTCTTTGTTCAGTTTCCAGATATTGCAGACCGGAAGGACTGGGATGCTTTCCACCCTACTCTGGTTTCTGAGGGACTGTTTGCTTTTGCTAATGTTCTTAGCTATCTTCGACTGTTTTTTATGTACACCACGAGTTCTATTCTTGGACCTTTGCAGGTTATTCATCTACTTTAACTTGAATCTCTGTATGGTTTTTAATTATACGTACAGTTTTGCAAGCATTCTAAAATTATCTGCCAGATCTTTGAAAAAATATTACCAATAAACAGTTTACTTTCTTGCATAATTGTTTTATATCCAAGTGAATGAAATACATTAAATTAATGTAAGATTATTTTTCACTATATTGTACTGACTTTAAAGGTGGATTACTCATAGATGCTTACACAATTGTTTTTTTTCAAATTGGCATTTCAGTGCTTGTTAGCATCCAGTGGTTTTTTTTGTTTTGGGCTACAAAATGCATTACCTTGCATCACATTCTACAAATGTCAGAAATGAGGCTGATAGTAAAGAGACATTTTGTTGGTTAGCACGCTCAGAATGTTTGCATACCTTATGGCTGAAAACACCTTAACTCTCCACAGTTTCAGTAGAGCTACATGAAGAAAAACTCAATTTACCTATACATTTTTGGAACTTTCTTTTTTATTACAGCATTGGCAGCATTGGGTATAAAGCTGGAAATAAACCTAGATGGGATGCCATTGCAGGGCACACTGATATACATTCCCACACTATGCCAATTCGTTGTTGACCAGTTAATCTAATGTGCATATCTTTGAAATGTGGAAGGATCGATAAAGTATGAATTCTGACTACAAAATCAATGTGCCACAACTTTTCACTCTTTAGAAATTAAATGAAGTGAATGAGTGGGTGTGTCTTACCTGATGACTAAAAATAAATTTAATATGTGAAACAGATGCATTTATTGTTTTTCAATGATTTGCAAATTTTTACTTTTGAAAATTTTAATGGTGTTTGTGTTGAAATACACAATGTAACTTTTTTGATAGGAATTTCCAGCATCATTTTGTGCAAAAGGTAAACCTTAATGTGAACCCAAAGAAAAGTTGTTTGTTAGCCTTTAGCATACTAGACTGACCATTTTAAGAATATTTGTTGGATATTCCACATTTTTATACCTGCTCAATCGCTTCATTCACAGGCATACACTGAAGCTTTTGTTATCTGAACTTTCTGTATGTCCATGACAGGCATTTACAGTCTTTTCCAAAAATAAAAAAACTGCAGTAGTAATTATGTATGTATGTATCTATATACAATATACTGTGTGTGTGTGCCTGCATATATATATATATATATATATATATATATATATATATATATATATATATATATATATATATATATATATTCAATTTATGCTGTATATAGGTAGACTAACGCATGTACATTTTGCAATAGAAACTTTCTCATTAAGAAAGTCATCTGCTGTTTCAGTCTATACACACAATTTAATGTCCAAAGTATGCAGTCTCACAAATGAATTACTCACCACTGCAGTTGGGAAGTGACTTATGTGGTTTGTTTTCCTTCTGCTCTATTCATTAAATAAATATGGAATCATTTGTGAGAAAAGGATGTTATTATGAAAAGGCTTCAGTAGTCATCTGAAGGACAGTGTCTGATCGGTTTTAATAGTTTTTTTGGCTTAGAATTAGCACTTATTCATTATGCTATACTTTCAATATGTTCCTCCTTTTTGTCACATTGCACTCTAACTGCTGTTCAAAATTAAATTGATGATAGTGGAGAAAAGTGTATCTTTAATAAGGTTCTCTGACAGTGAGGCACTATAGGTAACACCCAGTTCTAGTGTGTGCAGTTTGTACTTTCTCCCTTTGTCTACATGGGTTTCCTCACAAAATGTCCAAAAAATTGAAAATCATGCTATTTATAATGAATAGAGCCAGCAAGGGTTGTTTCCTGTCTTGCATCTAGTGCCGTCCAAGGCCTTCAATTAGATTAACTCATTTTAGTAATGTATGTATGTGTGTATGAACAATGGCTCAGTGTATAATACTTACACACCCCACTCACAGACACTGTCTGTGTGGAAAGAAAGTAGACTAAAGATGGATAGTTTCACAATTCATCAAGCATATAGAAGTATTGTTAAAGAGGCTGATAGTAAAGAGCCATTTTATTGGTTAGCACACTCAGATTGTTTGCATACCTTATAGCTCAAAACATCTTAAATCTCTACAGTTTCAGGATAGCTCCCTGTATGGTGTAGCCTTCTCATTTGGTTTCATGTTTTTTTAATTAGATCTCAATGGGACAGATGCTTCAGGACTTTGGTAAATTTCTTGGACTATTTCTTCTTGTTCTGTTTTCCTTCACTATTGGCTTAACTCAACTTTATGACAAGGGATTTGCCAACGAAGGGGAGAAAGACTGTGCGGGCATCTTCTGTGAGCGACAGAACAATGATACATTTCATTCGTAAGTGTTTATAAGAAACAATATATTATTACCGTCATTTTCTGTGTGAAGTTTGCACCTTCTCCTTGTATCCACATGAATGTTTCTCCCACAATTTCCTATACAAAATGTGTGTGTTATGCTGATTGTTGACCACAGATTGACTTGGTGAGGGTGGCTGTGTGCATAAGTGCCCTTTAGCTTACCTTTGCTGTTGTTGAGATATGCTCAAGCTATATTCAATTGAAATAAGCAAATTAAGGGAATATGTGGATTATAGTTTAGTTTTTCACATGAACAGCTATTCTGTTACATTTTTTCAAAAGTAATGTATTGTGGCAGTCATCTAGTTCAAACACAAAATATGCTTAAAAGCGCTAAAACCCAGGACTTGTCCATATTCTTTGTTCTCTGTTAAGTGATTAACCATGAATGTGAAAATAGTAGACCAAGTACAAATAAATAGCATCTGCGGTATGTGCAAATAACATGCAAAATGACTGTTCTGCATTATTCTTAACTATGGTTCAAAGGATGAATTTGAGGCTAAAACATTTGGCTTAAAAAGAAGAGTTCTTACACTTGTAGCTTTTCTGTACAGAGAGGCACACACCTTTTACCTTTTTGTTGAGTAACTGTTCTTCTGCTTTTCTGGCTTGGAAGTGGACACAAATGAAAGTATTCCAGTATATCTTGTTATTCATTTGTAATAATGGCTTTAAAAGAAAGACATCTTTTTTTTATCAAGAGAGTGTTGTGGTGGTTGGCTGGAGTAGCATCACAACCTCAAGTATTTTGGGTGCCTGGTAGTTATGCAGAGCTGCTTGTCTACCACTGTACATACAAGATTCTTTAGCAGAAAAACAGAGATATGTCTTTTAGGTGTATGCACTGGAGTTCCAGCTAAGATTATTTATTTGCACCTTTCATACAGTATATACTAGTTGCCCAAAGAATTTACTTCTGAATTGCGATGTCAGGGTTATATGAAAAAAGTAGTTTTGCAGGTGAAGATTTAGTTTGAATCCCATGAATCTCAAAGCCAGACAAGAGTTTGGTCTAACAGGAAAAATTTCACAAAAGCCTTATATAAGACACATTGACATTAATGTGAGTGAATTACTCATTAGAGTTTTGGATAATTATAATTAGCTTAAAAAGCACAGAGCTTTGTTTATTTTGAAAGAAAATCAGTTTCAAAATATTCTGGAAATTGAGGGAAACTATGTACTGTATGTGAGCCAAATAGGAACTTGTTAGGCCAGGTTTTTACTGGACTATATGGTGTACCATCATCTTCAAAGCCAATTCCTCATTATTAAACAGAGACATTTTTCACCAGAAGTGGCAGTGGTGCACTGATGTAGCAATAAAGCAGTTGTAAAGCAGATACTGTATAGTATTTATCTAGCAGAAAACTGACTTAATTAAAATTTTTATCATTTTAAAAATGTTAATGAACACTTGTAGTACAGAATGTTAATGTTTTATGTTTATTAATTTTGTTCACTTTGGTGCTGGCTTGGAAAGTTTTCTGTTGTGATCACTGCCATTTTGTGATATTTTCAGATGGATTTGATCATATTGTTTATAGCAACAGCATCCATTGCTAGTTATATGGTTGGGCATCATTGCCAGACATCATCACTAGGATATGATACAAGATGGCTGCACATTATTTTGTGATGCTCTGATTGATCAGCAGCCAATCTAAATCGGTCATTTTTCAGTAAATTGAACGATCACAAAAATCTATTTTTTCAGCATCTGAAGCTAACCGTTGCTGTAGTTTTGCTGCAGGGCTCCTTTATGCAATGTATTACTGTGGTTGAGCTGGCACAGTTGTTTTTTTTCCTTCAAACTTCCTGTAAATAGAGAACAACAAGGCAAACTACCAGAGAAAGGGAAAATTAGAATATTAGCCTTAGCATTAAAGAAAGTGGAGAAATAAACTGAGGAAAAGGAATCAAAGGAGTTGTCCTGTGCAATTAGGCAATTGGTAAGAAAAGCTGCTTCAATGATTTCAGACCTTTTATTTTGCCTTTAATTAAAACAGACATCGGTTGCCTAAGTGTGGACAGTAAGTGGGCTTGTGTGAAGTACAGCAGCTCACATTTTCAATTGTAAAAAGAACAGATAGGCTTGTTAGCTTAGTAAAATTTGTCTATTTGATTTGAAAACGTTAAACACATTAGCTTTGTATCTTTCTGATGAACATCTTAAGAATATTTTATATATTTGTGGCTTTTATAAAGGTGTGTATGTGTTTATTATTTATTGTATGTGTCATCCAGTTCAAGTTTTGGTAAGAAACAAGTATTGCATAATTAAACTGATAATCCATAATTATAATTACACCTCGCGAATTAGAAATGTCTTAACTGGTACACTGGAAAATATATGTATAAAAATAGTAAATGTGTATTTTAACAGCAAAAAATCTATAGTACGATTAAAGATTAAAAATGATTAAAACATATAAGTGCAAGTATATTTACATCAATATGTTTTGCTCTTACAACTGTTTTTCTTAGAATTATATGCACATGTTGGAAAACACCACAAAATGGTTCTTACAAGATGAACAAAATGGAGATGCAAAAGTGGTTAATAACAGCATTATTATCTGTATGATAAAATATAAACAACAGATATTCTGGGGTAAACTATTAGGAAAGGAAAAGAAAGGAAAGAGATTGTGATGTCATTTAGAAGGTGAGGTGCATGAATGTCTTAGTCAGGAACCAAGACCTTTGTTCTGGACTATAACCCCATTAATCTTGCACCGTACATTGCACATCAATATATAAGAATTTCTTAACCTCTGGGACAACCAGAGGACACAAACACAGAATCACATGAGATAGTGATGGTCTCTCCATGAATATAGTGCTTCATGTATGTACTGATGTTTATCTGTTAACTCAGTGAGCTCTTCTGTGTCACTGGACTGACTTGGCAAGGGAGCCTGGAAGAGCATGCACAATGTAAATCAGCTGCTGTTATTTCTACATTGTCTTCACTATTGTTTTCTTGTGGTTTGGCCTTTTAGCTCATTCAACCCACAGGTCAAAGAATTGTGGCAAAATCTGCTTATTGGTGTCGAATTTGACTGTCTATGCTTTTTTGCACGGATGCCTGAGGTTCTCTGTATCGAGTTATGATTTATTTTTTCGGACTGCTGAAATCCCCCAGTGTGCCACTTCAGCAGTGGGAAGGGGTGTAGTAAGATGAGCCCTTTCACTTTGTGGCTAATAGCATCTAACCACAGCCTGTTGAAGCTCTTGACGTCCTCTTTATGTTCAATTGTTGCCTTCAGTAGCATTTCCTGTTGGTTGGAAGCTTGCACATGAGGTTGATGTATCTTTTCATCCATAGCTGAAGTGTCTCCAGTATGTTCTGGACAAAGAAATATAATGGTTTGGGGTTTGTTTGTCAAAAAACCCATTTAATTGCCCCAAATGGTAGTAAGAAAAAAAGCAGTGTTAAAAGTCACAGTGGTATTTATTGCTGCAAGTTGGTCTTGAAAGTGATATTCTCATGCCGTTTTTTGCTGGTTTTATTTGTGGACATCATAAACAGAAGAGTTATAGTTGTGGTGGAAGTGATGTCACTGTTTTCTTTGAAGAGGTCCTTTGAGACTGAGTACAAAAGTGGAAAATGGATTAGTGATGGGAGCCACATCCAAATCCATCCACAGTATAACCCTTAAATCAGACCTTGTAAGAGCTTCATATGTGTGACATTAGATAACAGCAATTCACTTACAGTGTATGAGTCTTGTATGCTTGAAACCAACTGTAAAAACTCTTACTCTTACTCATTACTCTTCTGACTGCTGCACATGCAGTAAACAAAGTTGTTCAGTGTGGAGTGCAAGCATTCTAAAATGAACCCCTTGGAAATAACAAGTGTAACAATTACTGGTACAACACTTGACTGAACATGGTACTGTCTTCCTTCACTGTTTTTCTTGGTAGGGGGTCTATATCAAACATCTGCATTAATATATAATACATTTATTAAGCCACACATCCATTTTTATAATCAGATTTATTCTGTAGGGGCTTGTTAAAATCCTGTGTCTAGCTCAGAATCAAAGTAGGGACCACTCTGATAGTAGTGGTAGTAATATGAAATAGTATTGTTACATGCACATGCAACACATTACCACTCCCTGGCACCTTTATAAACAAAAATGTAATGTCCTAAAAGCATTTTGGACAATTTTAAATGAGACAGATGTGCTCAATAAAAGATTTTAAGTTGAATAATTGTATGCTTTGTGCATATGGAGGTGAATTCTATGCATGACTGCCTTCTGCTCTTTTTCTGAGATGTTGAGTAAGAGATCCTTTTCCCACTGTACTTTGGGAGCTTTGAAAGGGAAGGAGTTTAAAATGTTTTTATATATTATAGATATGTTGTTTGAATCCCCAAGACTGATCAATATTTTTTTCCAGAATAGAAGTAGGTGGGAGGTGAGAAAAATTGGGCAGATTTTATTTAGCAAACTTTCTAATTTGGAAATAGTGGAAAATTTGTGCTGATAGGAAGTTAAATTTGGTGTGTAATTGTTTGTAGGATGCAAAGAAGTATCTATCTACAAATATCTAAGTGATTTAATCCTGTATGTTTTCCAGACATTAAAAACTGTGTAAGTTTGAGAGGGTGGAAAAATGTGGTTATCGTGCAGAGGTGCCACAGATAAAAGCTTCTCTATTCTGAGTGAATAAAGCATAACTGGGTTGTTAGTATATTGACGATAACTTGTATTTACTGGGGCACAAAGCATCAAATATAAAGAAGTACTGCAGGAGTTTAGTTCTATTGTGGATCAAGCCTGTGTGTGTGTTCATCTATTTATGTCAATGTCCATGTTTTTATAGCTTGTATATTTGCCACCCAGTAATAAAATTGAAAGTTAGGTAGCGCCATATCACCCTCTGCCTTAGGTCTTTGTAAGGTCGCCCTTTGGATACATGGATGTTTTGAATTCCAAATAAATGAGGTTATGATTGAATCTAATTTCTTAAAAAATGATTTATTAATGTATATTGGGATGCTTTGAAATAGAAAAAGAAATGTAGGAAGGATATTCATCTTGACAGTGTTATTTATCTCTGCTAAAGTGACATGGGGGGTAGACCATCTATGCAAGTCTTGCTTAAGTTTTTCCAGGAGAGAAGCAAACATTTGTTGAAAAAGAGCATTATGTTTACTTGTGATGTTTACCCCTAGGTATTTAAACTGATCTGCCATGATGAAAGGGAAGGTGTCCAATTTAATATTGTGCTAGAGAGCTCGCTAGAAAGAGCACACTTTTATTCAAATTAATTATGAGTCCAGATATTTTTTGAAATTCTGCTAGTGCTGTTAGGACTGCAGGCACAGTATTTTGTGGATCTGATATATATAGTACCATATCATCTGCATATAGTGATATTTTCTGTTCAAGTCCTTCTCTGAAAATCCCCTTTATCTTAGAAGGATTTCGAAAGTGAACTGCCAGTAGCTCATTGGTGATTGCAAATAGCAGTGGTGACAGGGGACATCCTTGTCTAGTACCACCTTCTAGTTTGAAGTAGTCTGAAACAATGTTGTTAGTACAAACTGAAGCTTCTGGACTGGTATACAGTAGTTTGATCCATGCACATACAGTATATTCAGGCCAAACCCAAATTTGTGAAATGTAGTGAAAAGGTAATTCCTTTCAACCATATCAAAGGCTTTTCTGCATCCAACGATAATAAGATCTTTGGGGTGTTACACTTTGTGGGTGAATACATTACATTAAATAGGCATTGAAGATTGGAAGCTAAGTGTCTGCCTTTAATAAATCTGGTTTGGTGTTGTGATATTACCGAAGGAAGCAGTTTCTCAATCCTTCTAGCTAGAGGTTTGGAGAGCATCCTAGCATCATTATTCAGAAGTGAGATTGGTCTGTATGATGCACATTTTAATAAGCCCTTATTTTTCTTATGAAAGACAGTAATGTTTGGCAAAAAATTTGAGGTAGAATTTTATTGTCTGTGGCTTCTGTAAATGTTGCTAATAAAAGGGGAGCTAACTTAAATTGAACATTTTTTTTATAAAATTAGGCAGGGTAGTCATCAGGGCTTTCTGTTTTCCCAATCTGAACTGAGTTTATAGCATCTAGTAATTCTGAGAGTGTCAGAGGTTTATCTAATTCCTCTGCACTGAGAGTATCTAGCTGTATTATCAGTAATACTTCGAAAAACGCATTAGATTGTGTCTTGTCTTCTTTAAACTGAGTGTAATATAAGGACTTATAGTAGTCTCTAAATGTGTGCATTATATTATTACAGTCAATGATTTTGTCTCTGTCTGTGTTAGTAATTACTGGTATTGCATTGCAAACTTTCTGCTTGTAGATTTGTCGAGCTAAGATCTTGTTAACCTTCTCTCCATGTTCATGGTAATGATGTCACAATTTAAAAATGGGTTGTTCCGTTTTTTTGTTGTCAAAAGGTTGAGTTTTGAATGCAAAACTTGTCTTTTCATATAAAGGGCCTCATTTGGAAACCTGGCGTGTTCTTGATCTATTCTGGTAATTTCACTGATTAACTCTGATGCCTTCTTGGTTTCCGATTTATTTTTGTGGGAGAGATATGAAATAATCTGGCCTCTTAAAATGCCTTCAGAGTTTCCCAGAGTATTCCTGCAGAGACCTGAGGATGTATTTGTCTCTAAAAAGAAATCAATTTGCCTGGATTTAAACTGTACAATTCTCGTCAGCTAATTAAAGTGGGTTAAGATGCCAGCTGCGAGGTGAGTATGTGGGGCATAATGATTTGAGCTCCATGATCAAAGGGGCATGGTCGGAGATAACTACATATATAAAAAAAAACCTAAAAAGTTGTTTATAAATTTCTATAAAGAAATAATCAGTTCTTGAGAAACAGTGAAGCACTGGTGAGAAGTTTGGATTTAGAAATATCCAGGGGTCTGATAAATCGTTATCAATTACAAACTGTGTAATTGTTTTTGCATTGTTAGATGTTATCGCCCCTGTGGCAGGAGACCTATCCAGGTCTGAATTTAAAACACAAAGTCTCCGGCCATTATAATTTTATGAGTGTTCACATTAAGAATGGATGCAAACATGTTTTGGATGAAGTCCCTGTCATCCACATTGGGTGCATAGATATTTATCAAAATCACTTTACAGTTAAATAAATTACCCATGACGATCACATGTTGCCCTTCAGAATCAGATACTACATCAGATAATAAGAATGAAATTGTTCTATGTATACCCACACCTCTAGTTTTTTTTTTTTTTTTTTTGGTATAGCTGGAGTGGAATATTTGGCCAGTCCAATCTCTGTGCAGCCAAAACTGATCCTTGCTTAATAAGTGGGACTGTAAAAATACTATCCTTGCATTTAGACCTGTGAGGTGAGAGAATACTTTCCATCTCTTTAATTCTTGATTGAAACCTTTGACATTCCAGCTCACAAAGTTCACTGTTTGGTCATTTACACATTGCTTCTGAACTTTTGTTGACATTTTGTAGACTTAGATTAAGGTACTACATTATTACATAAGATAGCTTTGACCTTAATTTCTCATTTTTCCAGGAGTTATTGCTATGAAGCCTATTGTTACATTGGCACTTGCAATTGTAAGGGTTAAAAGGATAGATTACAAATAGCTTACTCTCCTTCTCCCCCTCCCAGTACCCATGTGAGACTAGACCACAATCCAGGAAGTCCCAGTCCTCTGGCAAACCTAGAGACAGAACACAACCAAAACAAAACAAGACCCCTAGCAGTGGTGTAGAAGGATTAAAGTAGAGATATCTATTGTCAATACAGTCTAAATACTATAAACCTAAAGTCTAATCTTAAACAGTCCTGAAAGATTAAACCCAGGGAATGATGTTAAACAGTAGCCTTGGATATGCCGATAATGTGTGATAGACTTTGCTTTGCCAGGACACAATATGCCTCACGATCTTAACTTTTTCTCTGCTTCCTCCGGAGAACTAAAAATGTAGAACTTGCCTTGAAAGTAAACTTTCATTTTAGCAGGATACAAGAGGCTGTATCTGAATTCAGCTTGCTGCAAGTGCTGTTTAATGCCATAAAATGCGGCAAGTTTAGCAGTTGTTGAAGGTGAAAAATCAGGGAAAATACAAATGTGGTCATTTTCAAATATACAGTAATCTCTTGTTTCAGTCTGAGAAGTGACATAAAATTTAATTTAGATTGTAATTTGTCGAAATGCACAATGAGTCTTCTAGGTATTGAGGCATTGGATCCACATATGCAATAAGCTGCTGATATCTCTGGTCTGATTTGAAGTCCTCCAGTTATTTTAGAGAACAGTTCAGCTATGAATTTCACTGGGTTTGGACTTTCACGGTTTTCAGGGAGACCTTCAGTTTTGATATTATTCCTCCTGTATCCATCTTCCAGTACAGCTAGTCTGTCTCCAAGCACTTTGCATTTGGCTTTTCTGTTAGCAGTAGATACCAGTTGTTCAACAGTTGTTCAGCTTAACATCTTCAAAGTGAGCAACAAGTGCTCTAAATTTAATCTTAAACTTAGTCGCATTTTCCTGTATTTCCTCAATTTTTTCCTCATTTTTTCTAACATATCTTTAAAGGTTGCCTCAATGCAATTACTTAAATGTTTCTCCTGGTCTTTAATATCCTTTATGTCCTTTTTATCATTCCTTATATCATTTGTATAATTTGTAACCTTCTTTATATTATTTTTTAGTTCCTTTATGTCTCCCCGAGAGCAATAAGTATTGCAGTAATCATTGTGGTGATCGTTACCTTCAGCTCAGACTTTTCTCTCTTTCCTTTTCTGGTGTTGTCATATTGAAGCACATGAGTCTTCGGCTAGGTGCCACAAAGAATTTTATGTGTGCATTTTTGAGTCATTAGAGAACAACTTCAAGTCTCAGGGAGAAAACAAAACTTTATTGTTGGTGCATATCCTATAACTGATCCTACTCTTTGGCCTCTCTGAAGAGAGTATATAGGGCACTCATAAAGGTACCACCAACTGACTCTGTAGTGCTACTGAGGTTAAATTTACAGTCTCCATTTTTGGGGGAAAAATTCTGTGGTATTGTGGGTGAAACTGAAAAACAGAAACTAATGTATGTGTTTTAAAGCAAAAATGTGGTATTGTGGACATAGTCTGAGAGATATCAATGGAGGTAGACAAAGGAAGTGACATCTAGATGAGACAGAAGTAAACCTTCATGGGTATGAGGAGTTCGATGACATCATAGAAAGTTACAGTGGAGTGGCCTCAAGTATCTGGCCAGAAATGTGAAAATTACTGAATTATGGTTAAAATACCTCTTCAGTGTTTTGCATGGGCGGCATGGTAGTGCCTTGATATTGTGAGCCTGGGTCAGGTTGTGTGTTTCACCTGAATTCCACTTTTCCGTCTCCGTGAAAAAGTCTATGCCATGATACAAGAACAGACACTCCGGCTGATAGCTGAATCCAAGATTTAGAATGAGCATTGAAGATTCTGCCTTGGTCCTCAAACTTTGGGCTTTTTCTCTAAATTAATTTTATTTACTTACAAACTGCCAAGTGCACATGCAATGCTTCTCTGTTTCCTTGGATGATCCACTTACTTTGTTCTTTTTTCCATTGCTTGTTACAGAGGGTCCAAAATTTTTGACCCCAAATTAGCTTAAGTAAGTTTGCTAACGGATTGTTGAATGGTATAGTATTAACCATATTAACCAGGGCTCTATGATGCATACGGTTTGGATACAAGCAAGATTTTAGTGTGCTGACTTTTATAAAATGTTTTGTTGATTGATGTACAGTATGTCTAGATTTATATAAAATAAACAGCATGTTTAAAACTTCTAAACATGATTCAAAATTGTAACTTACGAAAGATGAACAGAGTAATCTAGTAGTTAATTTGTAGTCTGTAGTATGACTTATATCATATGTGAACCTAGTTTAATTATTCTGCAGAGTTGTTCAAAAACTCAAATTTCAGCTCAGTTTAATGTGTCCCTGTGATGGACTGGAGCCCTGTCCAGTGTATTTTCCTGCCTTGTGCCCAATGCTAGCTGGGACAGGCTCCAGCACCCAGCACGACCCTGTTCAGTGTAAAGCAGGTTAGTAAATGACTGACTGACTGTAATTTGTCATGATACATATATTGTAATATGTGACCTTCATTAGTAGCCCTTATTCATATTTGTTTCTAAATATGTCTTCTTCTTTCCTCCCTTCTAGGTTCATTGGCACATGCTATGCCCTCTTCTGGTACATTTTTTCCCTAGCCCATGTGGCACTGTTTGTAACACGACTGAGCTACACTGATGAGTTACAGTCATTTGTTGGAGCCTTAATTGTTGGCACATACAATGTGGTGGTTGTGATTGTTCTGACCAAATTACTTGTTGCCATGTTACACAAAAGCTTCCGGCAAATAGCGGTAAGTTTTGGAACAAGGACTTTGTAATATAGAAGGTAACCATCCTTTTGTGTTCGCAAAACATTTTTAAGATGTCATTTTCAATTACTATCTAGGTTTATTTTGTGAGAAACCCAGCAGTACTGCATGCTGTGCTGAATTACTTCTCCGGTAGATGTGGATTTCCATCTTGCTTAGTTTATATAAGCTGTTTGTTCCTTAATGTCTGAACGCCGCCTTTTTCTCAATTATACTTTAAAATTACATGCAAGCTTTTGGAGTGCAGAGGGCTTTGTTCATATTCTATTACAATGCATAGTCTGGAAGTCTTGTTTAAGCCAGAAATAAGCTGGTAAAATAAGAGCATGATAGTGCTGCTGTGAGCAGTGCGCTAAAACCAAGAAATGCTTCCGTCCATGCCCAAGAGATTGTTGCTGACAATATAGATAATGTGGAAAGAAGTCCATAAATTGACACAGCAGTTATCACATGACTGAGACCCGCTTTCATGAACATTTTACAGCAGATGAAGCTTTGCATCACTGAAAGCACATGAAAGCTTTTAAAATGGTCAGTGAAATTGTTTAATAACATATCTACTAATAACAAAAAAAGAAATCTTTTCAAGTGTAACATTTTATATTCTTTTATTACTAAAAATGTTAATGCCATTGACAATAAAATCCACACTGAATTATCTATGGTAATTCCTGAAAGGTGAAATAATGAGTATGGTGGTGTAACTTGTAGTTTGGCTTGGATGAAGCTCAGTACTAGAGATCAGTAAATCGAGATATGCAAATAATTAGGTGTGAATGTTTATTTCATTCATAGCTGCAAGTAGCTGGTCAGGCAGTGCCAATTAAAGGTCATATTAATTTAGCACATCACTAGTAAATTAGATTGTTGTGTTATTTTCTTGCATGTGCCACAATTATTTTCAAACAAATTCATCAGTCTATGGAAAATTGATTGAACGCTATGGGAGACTTTGCTTTTATTACAGCCCTGTGTATAGCCCAGGGCATCACGGCACTGGTTGGCTGTACAAATGTGATACTAACACAGTAGAAACTTGAAAAGGTTGTGAGGGGCAAAGGAGAGCATAGCCACTTGAAGACAAGACTCTGTGACAGGTTATCTAGTTGATGTTTAGTATGATGTTTGAAATAATTTGATCTTAAAATGGATGCCACTTTGGGGTCAGTCCTTAATAATGACCTTGATAACAAAATATAACAAGCTGTTTAGGTTTATAAGTGATATAAAACTAGGAGAAATTTCCGCTAAAGATAAATTAGTCAACCGATTACAGAGAGAACCTGGACAATGTACATGCTAGGGCAGATTTGTGGCAAATGAAATTTTTCTGTAAATATACTGTATGTAAAGAATTACATGTAAGAAATGTTAGATAGAAAACTTGAAAGTACCCCTTATGAGAAGGACTTACAAGTTATAGTATACAGAGTACAGTTAGAAGGCTAATAAAATGTTAGATTATATACCATGATTTGTGGAGTACAAGTCAAGGGAGGTTATGTTTAAGTTATATAACACATTAGTGAGCCCTCATCTAGAGTACTGTATACAGTTTTGGTCTCCATATTACAAAAAAGACACATCACCATTAAAGAAGTCCAGAGAAAAGAAGCAAGGCTGATTCTGGGGCTAACAAGTGTGAGGTATGATGAAGGAGTGAATGAGTTGAACTTTTTCAGTTTAAGCAAAGTTTAAGTGGTGACATGATTAAAGCATTCAAAGTTATTTAAGAAATTATTATGGTAGATACCATATGTTATTTTAAAATGATTTCATCAGGAACACAGAGGCAAAGATGGTTAAGAGTGGGTATCAAGGTGCTGGGCACTGTTGTATATGACAGTGGGTAACTTTCCTGCTTGTTAAGGGTCAGTATGATCACACATTGAAACATTTTTTACGGTCACCTATCATTAAACTTTCATGGAAAGTAAAACATCTTGCACAGAATATGTTAAGGGCATTTTCAAAGACTAAATAGTATCAGTTATACAACATTTCCCCCAAAGAGCAACCATATAGTGCTTGGCTGGATGCCATGCAGTTTTACCAAGTACTGCCCCCATATTTAGCTCTTTTCTGGTCCATTGAATCATTTCTTTGCTAGGGTTTGTAGTCATTTTAATACACTTTCTGCACAATGATTTTATGTAAATTTGACTATTTCGGTTAAAAGAGTATTTATTTGTAAAATGTTATAAGCTGCAAAGTCTCCTTTAAAGCCAGGGTTAATGTTTTATTTTTATTTATTTGAAAATCTTGTTACTGTACTGTACCACTTAGATTTAAGAAATCACCTTCTCTTGAACTACAAACACATGTACCCACTAGCTGGCCCAAGTCAACTATTGACGTAACACTTAAATTTAAGTGGAGAAATGTCAGCTCTTCAAACAAATTACCCAGGGCTGGGGATGTCAATTGAATACATTTTCCATCAGTTGGCTTCTCATCTGCAAAATACTGTATATGAAAGTGCTGTATTCACAACAAAGATCCATGGCACCACAATAATATTCCGAAGAAATTTCTTCACTTGCTAAATTCTGGTACATTTTTCAGGGTCCCTGACCTTCTGTAAAAAAAGCTTTGGTGTTCACGCTTGCTTATCAATGGCAAACTGTTGTAATTCATTGGAATTGAGTTTCCCTGCCTCTTTTGTTCCATTTTCTTGTGGCAACTGCTTCACATCTATGAATTTTCACATATTGAGATTAATTTGCAAATTGTAATTATGTGCTGCTGTGTCACTGCCACATCTATTTCATATTCTCCTTGTACACTTTGTGTCAGAATTTCATTTTGTCTGAATTTGATATACTTTCTCTGCTGTACTTTTTCACATATAGCCAATCCTCAACATTCATGCGTTTAACATGCATTTAACTTTTGGCATTTCACACATTTGCATGATTTTATTTGTAACCTCATTTTTACTTTCATGTTTGCAACCGTAAATGTTCACAGGCTTTGCCACTGTTTGTAACAGAGAAAAAAATGAGAGGCACAATGCAAGAAAATTTAGGGAACATCTGCTATCCTACTAGGTGCTTTACTGGCCTTGTTCACTCTACAGAGCTCCCTGTGCATTTTTTGCATATTTTCATTGTTTTTCTTAAAAAATCTAGTTTTATGGTGCAATTATGCCCCCAAAACATAGTGGAAGTTCTTCAGACTCCAAGCGCAAGTGTTCAAAGTCAGTGATAATAAAAGTGTTACGTACACTTCGTGCTGGAATGTTGGCCGCCACTAGCTGACTGAAGACATTGAGGCATACTGATCCTATCATCGATCACAGCCACAAAGTTAAACATCAGCTCACCTCTGCTGCTCGTTCATACTCCATACATAAGGATCTCAAGTGGCACATGAAGCAGACATCACTGATGGATTATTTCTAGACAGAAATCAGCTCATACTATATTCTATTCTATACTTTATTCATACTAATTCTCAAAATTAGTGCTAATGCTTGTGATACGCCATCTTTTGAAATGAAAAATGCAATGGACTTTATTAATACAGTAGTAACACTCGGACCTCTATATCACGAAACACAACATCTTAGGCCCCTCCACTGAGGTGGCTGCAGTGTTTTTCAGTGCCATCCAATGTCACCGCACCTTTATCTTGTTGGACTTTCTTTTGTGCTTCTTTTGTGACTGGTGCTTTCACTGAAAACGATCACTTGGTCTGTGCAAAGTTCTTCACTGTCACCAGAACTTGCTGTGTGTCTTTCCCTGTCATCCACGACGTGCATTTGCGTCACTACTTTTTCATGAGGTATATGGTTCCGTTGTTTCTTTGTTCATGTATGACTTTCTGTTGTGCCCAGAATGTGTGACTGGTGCTTGCACTAAAAGTGATCACTTCGCTTGTGCAATTTGTGTCAGTGTCACCAGAGATCTCTGTGGTGCTTTTCCTGTCAGCAGTGACACAAATCCATGCTGCTGTTTTCTGTAGGAGTACATTCACATCCTTGCCTGACAAGAGAAGGACATCAGCTACAGCATACATCGCCATCACTACCTGCCATAAAAAGGTCCTGAAGCCTGATTTCATGGGCGACATAGCCCGCTCATCCAATTCTTGGGTTTTGTTAAGCATAATATATATGTATATATTGTGACAGTTTCAGGGTCCCCGTGACCCCTTGAACCCTCAGACCAGACGTCAGACACCAGAGAAAAGTCCAAAATGAATATTTTATTATAATAATAAAGTGCACAAAGCACCCTCCACTCCACTATACTCCAATAAATCAATAATCTCAAATAAACAATCAATACAATCCTCCACTTGCAGACGCGTTGCCACCCTTCCACCCAGCTCAGCTCAACGTCTGGGATTTCCCACAATCCTTTTATAGTCCTTGACCCAGAAGTGGTTCTGTCCCTCAGTCCATGTGACTTTCTATCACTTCCGGGTCAGGTAAAAACTTCTCCTTTTCTTCAGCCCAGAAGTGTATCATTTCTTCCGTTCCCGTGACTTGGAAATACTTCCGGGCTATATGGAAAGCATAAATCCCAGGGTCTCCCTGCAGCAACTCCTGGCGGCCCCCATGGTATCCAGCAGGGCTGTGCATTAAAACTCCAAGGTCCATGAGGCCCTGCTGGAATTCGGGGCACCTCCATGTTGCAGGGAGGGCTCCATCTGGCGGCCTGGGGGTATTGGCCGGACTGTATGGCCGGCAATCCCTCACAGTATGTGTGTGTGTATGTATATATATAATATATATGTATATGTATGTATATATATAATATATGTATATATATATATATATATATATACAGTGGTCCCTCGCTATATCGCGCTTTGCCTTTCGCGGCTTCACTCTATCGCGGATTTTATATGTAAGCATATTTAAATATATATCGCAGATTTTTTGCTGGTTCGCGGATTTCTGCGGACAATGGGTCTTTTAATTTCTGGTACATGCTTCCTCAGTTGGTTTGCCCAGTTGATTTCATACAAGGGACGCTATTGGCAGATGGCTGAGAAGCTACCCAGCTTACTTTTCTCTCTCTCTCTCTCTTGCGCTGACTTTTTCTGATCCTGACGTAGGGGGATTGAGCAGGGGGGCTGTTCGCACACCTAGACGATACGGACGCTCATCTAAAAATGCTGAAAGATTATCTTCACGTTGGCTACCTTCTGTGCAGCTGCTTCGTGAAGGACATGCTGCACGGTGCTTCGCATACTTAAAACCACGAAGGGCACGTATTGATTTTTTTATCTGTCTCTCTCTCTCTCTCTCTCTCTCTCTCTCTGCTCCTGACGGAGGGGGTGTGAGCTGCCGCCTTCAACAGCTTTGTGCCGCAGTGCTTCGCATACTTAAAAGCAAACAGCCCTATTGATTTGTTTGCTCCTTTGAAGAGGAAGATATGTTTGCATTCTTTTAATTGTGAGACTGAACTGTCATCTCTGTCTT
Source organism: Erpetoichthys calabaricus (assembly GCF_900747795.2). Classification (NCBI taxonomy): domain Eukaryota; kingdom Metazoa; phylum Chordata; class Cladistia; order Polypteriformes; family Polypteridae; genus Erpetoichthys; species Erpetoichthys calabaricus. The sequence continues at coordinate 154,587,984 of NC_041395.2, forward strand.
GTCATGGAGCACAGTTTAAACTTTTGAAAAAGAGACAAATGTTTGTTTGCAGTGTTTGAATAGCGTTCCTGTCTCTCTACGACCTCCTGTGTTTCTGCGCAAATCTGTGACCCAAGCATGACAATATAAAAATAACCATATAAACATATGGTTTCTACTTCGCGGATTTTCTTATTTCGCGGGTGGCTCTGGAACGCAACCCCCGCGATGGAGGAGGGATTACTGTATATATATATATATATATATATATATATATATATATACACACATACAGATATATATATATATATATATATATATATATATATATACATACATATACACATATATCATATATACATATACACATATATTATATAGCAAAATACCCGCGCTTTGCAGCGGAGAAGTAGTGTGTTAAAGAGGTTATGAAAAAGTAAAGGAAACATTTTAAAAATAGCGTAACATGATTGTCAATGTAATTGTGTTGTCATTGTTATGAGCGTTGCTGTCATATATATATATATATATATATATATATATATATATATATATATATATATATATATATACATATACACATATTATATATATATATATATATATATATATATATATATATATATATACACACACACATATACACATATATCATATATATATATACATATATTATATATACATATACACATATATTATATATATATATATATATATATATATATATATATATACATATACACATATTATATATATATATATATATATATATATATACACACACATATACACATATATCATATACATATACATACATACATACATACATATACACACATACATGCACTTACAATAACATAGAAATCAATATAAACAACATTAACATCATTATCATATGAGAATATGAAGTAATATATAAGAAGCACATTTCATATAAATATAAATTATTAAACAGTAAAATCTTCTTCTATAATTTGCTATCGTGGCTATTCGTTTGCCTGTCCAGGATTTTAAATAACCTGTAGCTCGCAAACAGTTTCACCTATTGACTTGAAATCTGGTAAACATATAGTACGTCACGTCTGCTATCCGCTTTATGGGTGATGATTGTATTACTCTTTTTGTGTTTATTTTATTTTATTGTAGAATCAACTCCTATCTGCGCACACCAGGGCGGCCGTGGGCGGATGCGTATGGTGTATTTACTCCATGTTATCGTGCATTGCGCTGTCACTGGTATTTTGATAAAAGAATTTGAACAACATATAAGAAGCGTATAAATTATTAAACAGTAAAACATTAACATTTAAGAAGTAAAGTTACATTGAGTACTACTGCAGTGCCTTCGGGTATACCTCATTTTTTCTTTGTCCATTACATGCTTAAATGTATACATTTTTTGGTGTACCTACCTGAGAACACGCGACATATAACCGACCGTGGGAGAAGCATGGATTTTAAACACGCGTTGAGTTCATCTGCTGGTCTCCCTCGTGGAATAACTGGTAATGTTTGACCAAAATCTACAGCGAGTAAAATGACATTACCTCCTTTTTTTTTTTTTTACGATCTCTGAGATCTTGCTTTTTTCGGTTCAAGGCTTCATAAGCTCTTTTATGTTCCATGGTGTACTTATCCCAAACCATCATCTTTGAATGTTGCAAGACTTTCGCCTTGTATGTAGATCGGGGTAACTACATTCATTGCATTCCTAGTCTGAATCACAATCTGATTGTATGGGTGGTTACCTGGCAGGTAACGCTTATGCTTGGTCATCAAGTCGTCTAACATCCGCTACGTGCCCTCTTTTAATTGCGAGAAGCAGATATATATAGCCAAATTCTCGCGCTTCGTTGCAGCGAAGTACTGCTTTTAATTTTTTATTAAGAAGAAAAGAAAACCTTTTTAAACGGATCGAAAATATACCAATAACAATTTGTTAAGGATCTGTTTTTTTGTGAAGCTCCCTTTTCACAGCTGTCGCGCTACGGTGTGTGTTTCGTTTATTTGACAGTATGTAGATCGTGGTAATTACATTCATGGCATTCGTTTTCTGAATCACAATCTGATTGTATGGGTGGTTACCTGCCAGGTCATGCTTGTGGTTTGTCAGCAAGTCGCCTTACGTCCGCCACGTGCCCTCTTTCTGTTCCCAGAAGCAGATCGTAGAATGGTTTTAATAGTTTACTTTCAAATAATGCAAAGAGTATGCGACATGTGTTTCTCCCTAATTCTGGGCTCATCAGGCGTACACACTCACTGCATCCCCTCTCAGGAATCAAATCTCTATCGTCAGCGCCAGAGGTGAAGCCCCTAACGTTGCGCTACGGCGTGTGGTTCGTTTATACCTCGTGTCTTCTCATTTAACTTTTATCTCGCGAATATGTTATTGCAATCCGCAGCGGGAGCGTTTCTATAAACTTAATTTAAACTTACGTTTTACACCGTGCTTTTTTCCCTTATGAAGATGCTTGTATGCTTCACTCGCTCGCTTATTATTGTTTCGCTCCCTTCTCAATTGTTTAATGAATTTTTTGTTCTTCGCGGTTTGCGGCTCTTCCTTCATTTCTCCCTACTGCGTTCTTTTATCTCGCGAATATGTTATTGCAATCCGCAGCGGGAGCGTTTCTATAAACTTAATTTAAACTTACATTTTACACCGTACTTTGTTTCCCTTATGAAGATGCTTGTATGGTTCACTCGCTCGCTTCTTATTGTTTCACTCCCTTCTCAATTGTTTAATGAATTTTTTGTTCTTCGCTGTTTGCGGCTCCTCCTTCATTTCTCCCTACTGCGCTCACAGTCTTTTCACGTGATTACGTGGGAGGCGTGATGACGTGACACTCAACTCCTCCTCCCACGGCGATCGAGCTGCCGTCTATTACAGTATATTGTGAAAAAAGAGGTTCCAGTTATGACCATTACGCGTTGAATTTCGAAATGAAACCTGCGTAACTTTTGTAAGTAAGCTGTAAGGAATCAGCCTGCCAAATTTCAGCCTTCCACCTACACGGGAAGTTGCAGAATTAGTGATCAGTCAGTCAGTGAGTCATTGAGGGCTTTGCCTTTTATTAATTAGTATAGATATATATATACAGTAATCCCTCCTCCATCGCGGGTGTTGCGTTCCAGAGCCACCCGCGAAATAAGAAAATCCGCGAAGTAGAAACCATATGTTTATATGGTTATTTTTATATTGTCATGCTTGGATCACAGATTTGCGCAGAAACACAGGAGGTTGTAGAGAGACAGGAACGTTATTCAAACACTGCAAACAAACATTTGTCTCTTTTTCAAAAGTTTAAACTGTGCTCCATGACAAGACAGAGATGACAGTTCTGTCTCACAATTAAAAGAATGCAAACATATCTTCCTCTTCAAAGGAGTGTGCGTCAGGAGCAGAGACTGTCATAAAGACAGAGGAAGCAAACAAATCAATAGGGCTGTTTGGCTTTTAAGTATGCGAAGCACCGCGGCACAAAGCTGTTGAAGGCGGCAGCTCACACCCCCTCCGTCAGGAGCAGGGAGAGAGAGAGAGAGAGAGAGAGATAGAGAGACAGAGAAAAACAAACATGCAAAAATCAATACGTGCCCTTCGAGCTTTTAAGTATGCAAAGCACCGTGCAGCATGTCGCTTCACTAAGGAGCTGCACAGAAGGTAGCAACGTGAAGATAATCTTTCAGCATTTTTAGACGAGCATCCGTATCGTCTAGGTGTGCGAACAGCCCCCCTGCTCACACCCCCTACGTCAGGATCAGAGAAAGCGCAAGAGAGAGAAAGAGAAAAGTAAGTTGGGTAGCTTCTCAGCCATCTGCCAATAGCGTCCCTTGTATGAAATCAACTGGGCAAACCAACTGAGGAAGCATGTACCAGAAATTAAAAGACCCATTGTCCTCAGAAATCCGCGAACCAGCAAAAAATCCGCGATATATATTTAAATATGCCTACATATAAAATCCGCGATAGAGTGAAGCCGCGAAAGGCGAAGCACGATATAGCAAGGGATCACTGTATATATATATATATATATATATATATAGTAACAAAGATAGCCAAGAGACATCAAAGGTTAGGGGCAGCCACCCGTATAATATATCCAAATGGGTATTATTTTTGAATCTTGTTCAGGTTGAAGTCCAAAACAGAACTGACTTTAGTGGGAAAATATGGCGGCTTTAAAGGCTGTGACAGGAATAGACGTCATCTGGACCGGAACCAGAAGTGATGTCATCAGTGGCACCCAGTACCGGAAGTGGCACCGGGACCTAGTGGGATTTCCCGTGGATGTTCTGCAGAGGATTGAGAGAGAAAGTTAGTGCAGCTCGCCTCTCCCTGGTCTGGTGTGGTACTATTATTATTCAGGCCCTCTAGCTGCCTTCCAATCACACATGTGTGACATAGGCCCCCCCCCCCACTCAGCCCTGACCCATTGGTCGTGGATTCGTGAAAGGGCATCAGGATTGGCAAGGAGAAAACCCTTACGATGAATAAGCGAGAACTTATACAGTTGAAGCTCAAGAAACCACCTGGTGACCTAAGGGTTCAACTCCTTGTGCAGGGCCATCCACTGTAGGGATGCTCTGGCTCAGCATGGCACCCAGGCCTGTGTCCGAAGCGTAATGAAAGGAAGCAAAGACTTAGGTGCTTTCAATACTGGTGCTGACGTAGGGGCCTGTTGTCACAAAATGCAGAGTCTGTCTTATCAGTCCGTACCACATTGTTAGGAGCCCTCTTCTTTGTTAAATCATTCAAGGTCGGCGCTCATTCCAAAATCCAAGGTACAAACTGGTGGTAATACCTGACTAAACCAAGAAATGCTTGGACTTACTGCTTGGTTTGCGGATGGGGCCATTTCAATATGGCATCTACTTTCGAACACTGTGGCTTTATAGTACCTCGACCCTCCAGGTAGCCTAAATATTTAGTTTTCTTCAACCCAAAAAAACATTTTTTTGGATTGATCCGGAGCCCGGCTTCACCCAACATCCGCAATTCCGCTCGGACCTGGACTATGTGTTCTTTCCATGTGCTGGAATAAATGACAATGCCATCTAAGTAGGCAGCACTATACGCGTTATGAGGGCAGAGCACTTTATCCACCAAACGCTGGAAAGCCGCAGGAGCACCATGTAACCCGAATGAAAGGACATGATACTACTAAGGGTGCTGAATGCGGTCTTAACCGTAGCGGAATCCATTAAAGAAATCTGCCAGTACGCCTTTGTCATGTCAAGCATGGTCCAATAATTCGCCTGTCCAAGCCTTTCGAGGAGGTCATCCACTCGAGGCATTGGATAAACATCGAACTGGATGACTTGATTAAGTTGACAGAAGTCATTGCAGAACCTCCAACTGACTTCAGGCTTACTAACCAAGACTTTCAGGCTGGACCAGGGATTATGACTTTCCTCTATCACTTGTAGTTCCAGCATGCGCTTGATTTTAAGCTCCACCTCTGCTTTCTTTGCCTCAGGAAAACGATAGGGATGCTTTCAAACAATAACCCTAGTCCTTCCTGGCTTTTCACTCACTACCTCTGGGACGGAGATGATAGCTTCGAGCTCCTGTCTCTGTCTGGAATTTAATTCAGTACCAAAGTTAAGGATATTTTTCTGAGCAAAGAAAGAGCGGGCCTGAGCAGGTGAGGGATCGGGATCCCTTTCCTTCCATGGCTTCATCAAGTTTACATGATATACCCATTCGCTTGGCCGACAATTGGGTTGTTTCACCAAATCATCGAGTCCTTTTCTCTCCTTAACTTCATAGGGGCCTTGCCAGTGGGCTAGCAATTTAGAATGGGAGGTAGGAACCAATCTCCGTGGATGGAATTCTCAGAAAGTCATACCATGGTCATAATAGTGGGCCTGTGCTGCTTGTACCTCTTCCACGTGACTTTTTAATATGGGTCGAATTTTACCAAATCAATCTTGTAACTGCAATATATTCTAATATATTGGAAGAGGGAAGAGCCTCTCCTTCCCATCCTTCTTTCAAAATATTCCCAAAGGTTGTCATCCATATAATAATTCGAAAGGTGAGAACAACCCTTAGAGGCTTGTGGAACTTCCCGATAGGAAAAGAGTACGAGGGAGAGGAGCTGATACCAGATTCCTCCCATCCCCGCTGACCACCTTGCAAAGCTTTTGTTTGAGAGTCTGATTAAACCTCTTGACTAGACCATCGGTTTGAGGATGATACACCGCGGTCTTTAAGTGCTTTAATTTAAGTAACTTGGCCGTCTCCTTGAATGTCTCCAAGGTAAAAGGCATCCCTTGATCCATAAGGACTTCTCATGCGAAGACCCCTACAAGGTCCCGATCGCCTTAGACATAGCTCAGCACAAAGGAACAGCCTCTGGATATCGGGTCACATAATCCATGAGTACTAATATATATTTATGTCCTTGGGTTGAGGGTTCTAGGGGTCCTACTATATTGACCCCAGTCCTTTCAAAGGGGACATCAATCAAGGGAAGGAGAATGAGAGGAGCTCGGTCCCTTCTAGGAATTTGCCGCTATTGACATTCTGGACAAAAGATACAAAAACGGTGAACCTCCTCATTAATTCCCAGCCAATGTAATCGGAGCTTAATACGCTCTAATGTTTTTTCTGTGCCCAAATGGCTTCCCTGGGGGTGGGCATATGCCAATTCACAGACCTGCTGCCGGTAGGTTTGTGGGATTAACAGCTTCCACACCTTCCCCTCATGCTCGGCTACCCAATACAATAGATCATTCTCTATCACAAAGTGAGGACCCTGTGGCATAGACTGATGAGTGTGTTGGCCATTGACCATTGGCCATTGACTAGTACAACTGCATTTTTAGCAAATTTCAGGGAATCGTCGTTCCACTGCTCCCTTTTGAAAGAAGCCAGTGTTTCTTTGAATTGAAAGTGAATCTCGGAGAGAGGGTCCAGTCGGACCTCAAGGGGAGAGGTTTCCTCCTGGCTCGTTGAGGCACTGGGAGATGACGTTTCTGCCTAGGATGGTCCAGGAATCTCCCCATCCGCCTCTTGGTCTTCTGTTTCTCTTTCCGCTGGCTGATTACACAGCGTGCAGACAGCTTGAGATGGGTCATTCCCGTCTATCACCAGGCCTAAACTATGTTTTGGAGCAGTCAGTACTATACCGCATTTATTGTTAGATCTCTCCTGCCCCAGAATCACAGGATAAGGTGGATTTGGGAGGACCGGTCCGGGAAATTTTTTTAGCGATCCTCCATGGCTGATGAATAGGGTGGTTTTATATTGTCAGATTTCTCCATGTGTACAAGTTATACTGGTCTTTACTTTCACCCATTGTGCAGTACATATCAGCCAGCAACAATGGAAATGTTGCTGACGGAATCAAAGAGGGCTTCAACTTTAAATATGTTAATAATCACTACTCCCTTATGCAATATTGTCAGGGGAGCGCACACAACCCTCCCTTCTCTCTCCACCTGCATTACTCCTCATTTCTGAGTAAGTTGCGTGCCCACGGGCCCAGGGACTTCAGAAAGGACTTCATCTTTGGTCTGCTAATGGACTGTTCTGCTCTCCCAGATAGTGAGGCTGTCCTAGATGTTTCTGTAAGCTCGATGAGCTCATCCATGTTGTGAAATTCTCCCCAGACTGGCTGGGTGAAATGCTGAGGAAGGGTTTTGAGCTATCTTGACGGTGGAACACTTAAAGGGCCTTAACCATAGTGCCACCCTTTTCCAGAGAGCAGAGGCTTGCACTGTGGGTCAAATGTCCAGTTTTTTATTTTTCTCACCTTCTGGTCTGGGGATGCCTCACATTTATCTGGGGTCTTAACCCTAGTTAGGGGGACAGCTCTCTCCTCCAAGAGAAAGGAACCAGCCCCCACCTGTGTGTCTCTCCCATACACTCCCTTTGTTTCTTAGATAGCCCAGTTACGTATAATGAGAGAGGATCCTGTACCGGGTCTTTCTGGACTATGGTACGAACTCCCCACCCAGAAACTCGGCCCCGGTGCTCTCCCACCTGGTCAATTTTCAGGTTCTGTCCTAGTTCCTTCTGGGCTTCTTGCATCCTGATGACTACGCCACTGTAACAAAGATAGCCAAGAGATTTCAAAGGTTTGGGGCAGCCACCCATATAATATGACATGGCGGCAAATGTTTATTATTTTTGACTTGTGTTCAGGTTTAAGTACAAAACGGAATTGACTTTAGTGGGAAAATATGGCGGCTATAAAGGCCGTGACAGGAAGTGATGTCATCTGGACCAGAACCGTAAGTGACATCTTTGGGACCAGAAGTGATGTCATAAGTTGCGCCGTTACCTAGTGGAATTTCCCGTGGATGGTCTGCAGAGGATTGAGAGAGAAAGTTAATGCAGCTCGCCACTCCCTGGTCTGGCTTGGTACTACTATTATTCAGGCCCTCTATGTGCCTCCCAATCACACTTATGTGACAATATATAGATAAATATATATATATATATATATATATATATATATATATATATAGATAAATATATATATATATATATATATATATATATATATATATATATATATGTATGTATCTATATGTATATATATATATATGTATATATATATATATGTATATATATATATATATATATATATATATATATATATATATATATATATATATATATATATATATATAATATAGTTCCAGCCCCCGAATACAGACAGACACCAAATGTCCAAAACACACACGTTTAATTTATTTTCTTTTCCTTAATACCACCACACAATGCCTTAATAGCCACAAATGCTCACAGTCCCTTCTTTTCACAAGTCTGTCACCGTCACTCCTCCTCTCACAAGCTCTGTCTTCTGCCTCCTGACTTCGGCTCATCTAATGTAGTGAGGCGGCCCCTTTTATACTGCCCCAGATGTGTTCCAGGTGCTCTGTGACGATCTTCAGTGGCACTTCCTGGTGTGGCTGAAGTGCTGCATGAGCACCCAGAAACACTCCAGGTGTGCCTGGAATTTCTTCAGGCAGCACTTCCAGAACAGCTCCCCTCTTGTGGTCCAGGGGAGGTATTGTCCCTCTCTCTGTCCTTCCAAGTATATATATATCTACAGTATGTATATATATATATACGTTGAAATAGTTTTATAGTCAAATAATGCAAAGAGTACGCGACACGTGTTTCGCCCTAATTCTGGGCTCATCAGGCATACACGCTCACTGCACCCCCCCTTTCGGGGAACCGAACCTCGGACGTCAGTGCCAGAGGCGAAGCCTCTGACGTTGTGCCACGGCGTGTGGTTCGTTCATTTCACAGCATGTAGATCAGGGTAATTACATTCAAGGTATTCATAGTCTGAATCACAATCTGATTGTATGGGTGGTTACCTACCAGGTAACGCTTGTGGTTGTGAGGTTGTCAGATTTTGATTCAGACTACGAATGCGGTTCCCCGAGAGGGGGGTGCAGTGAGTGTGTACGCCTGATGAGCCCAGAATTAGGGCGAAACACATGTCGCATACTCTTTGCATTATTTGACAGTAAAACTATTTCAACCATTCTACGATCTGCTTCTCGAAACTGAAAGAGGGCACCGTGGCGGGTGTTAGCCGACTTGCTGGCCAACCACAAGCGTTACCTGGTAGGTAACCACCCATACAATCAGATTGTGATTCAGACTATGAATTCCTTGAATATATATATGTGTTATTTATATGAATACAAATAATATAAATAATAGCCAAATACTACCAACTCACTCATCACAAGATCTCCCAAACCATGAGGAGTTGGGACTTGAAATTTGGAATGTAGGTTGCACTTGGCCCATAGGTGCTCTCTAAGAAACTGTTTTAAAATTTCGTGGTCCAATCTCAAAATTTGTTATAGTTTTTTAGACCTAGTCACTCTGTTTCTTTATAAAATAAATTTCATTAAAGTAAATTAAAAATACTTTCATTTTTCTGAAGAGTACAAGTTTTGTTTGGATATTTTTGAGTTTCAACAAAGCGTTTATAATTTGCCATTTATTTATCTTTTTTAAATAATTTAGTTAGGTAATTCCAAGGTATATTAAAGCAATTTTTTGAGGATTTTGATGTTCATACTTTTTTATTTTATTCCTTTTCATACTTTCTTCATGAATTTTTCTATTAAGTTTATACCTCTTTAAGTAAACCTGTAAAACTATGACTGAGGAAGAAAGGATTTATATTGACGAAGTAATGGTCCCTCACAGCGTGGTGCGGATCAGCGGTGAAGGCGCGTGCCTGTGCTTACCTTGTCTTTATATATAAAACTGTACGGTCACTGACTGACTAATAGATCAATGCACAGCCAAAACCGCTGGAGCTAGAAACGTGAAATTTGGACAGTAGATACCTTTTGTGACATAGGCACCCACTAAGAAGGTGTTTTTCGACATTCGACCCCTAAGGGGGTGAAAAGGGGGGTTAAATGTTCTTTAAAGTGACATCCGTATATAAGAAACTACTTAACTGAGAAACACAAAAATTGGTATACAGACACATCAATAAAAAAAAAAAAAACTAAACACATATTTTTGGATTTTTTCAAATTCAGCCCCTGCAGGAGTGATACAGGGTGTGCAAGTTTGTATAGAAAAAAAATGAAAGTAGGGATTTGGTCTTCAAACTTGATAAATATGCTCTACAAAATAAATAAACAAACACGTACTTAGGTGTTTTTCACAATTTAACCACTGAGGGCGTGAAAAGGAGGGTTAACCATTTTTAAACTAACACCTGTATATCAGAAACTACTTGACTGAGATACAAAGAATTAGTATACAGACTCTTCAATACATAAAAATAAAGATGTATTTTAGTACTTAAATAAATACGTGCTTCTAAATTAAAGTACATATAAATTTTCATCTTTTTAACATGCACACCAATTGTGTAATTATTAGCTACTAAGAATTGTAACAAAATAATAGTCGTAGCATTTGTACTGCGTGCGCACCACCACTGCTAAGTATATAAGCAGCAGCATAGCGCTGGCCGCTTTATTATAAATGTGACATGGGCTGTCTAGGCAACACATCTGCGCTTTCGATATTACCTTCGGTTCTATCTTATAATTTGTAAAACTGTACTTTTCAGTGCAGTTTTTTCCTTTTTAAACACTTATCAAATAGATATCCCTATCATATATAGATATCACAAATAGATATCCCTATTCGTTTATTCTATTCGATATCCTCATAAATATAATATTTTTAGCATTTCAACCTCCTTTGTCCTAGCAAAGGTTAGGAGAAGTCGCAAAATCGCTTTAGCTGTCGCATCCTCTGAGATTGCTGCTACACTTCTAGAAGGGGGCAAGATTACACATCCTGCTTTTAAGCTTCCTTTCAACCTGATACACGTTGAGACCCCTTTATGTAATATTTCCAAGCAAAATAACATATCAGAGGTGCTGCGACATACTAAGGTTATTACTTGGGATGAAAGCACTATGGCACATAAAGGGAGTACTGAAGCTCTGAATAGAAGCCTTCAAGATATCAGTGATAATAATAAAGGTGATGGGTGGAGTTACAGTGTTGTTGGCAGGCAATTTTCATCGAACATTACCAGTAGTGTCCAGAGGAACATGAGCAGATGAAGTCAAAGCATGTTTTAACAGATCTTATCTGTGGCCATCGGTGACCAAACTCAAACTTACCAAAAATATGAGAGTCCATCTAAGGGGTGATGTTTTCGCTGGTCGGTTTTCAGACCTGCTGCTTAAAATAGGGCATGGCGATTTTCCAGAATCAGATGGTAAACTTACCATCCCTTCAGAACTGTGTTCTATCGTGACCACTGTGGAAGACTTCATTTCCAAAATATATCCTGATATTGCATACATTCATAATAAGCCTAAGGAATGGATATGCGAGTGTGCTTTTCTGACACCTAAAATTGATCAACCATGCGTGATCAACGATATCTTGTTAAATTCTTTTGAAGAGGCTTTAATGGAATACAAATCAATAGATTCTGTGCTAAATGCGGATGATGCAACAAAATATCCCATTGAATTTCTTAATATGCTTAAACCACTGGGCCTCCCAACCCATAGGCTTTTTTTGAAAGTGGGTGCTTCAGTGATGTTGCGAAACCTACGCCCACCCAAACTCTGTAATGGAGCCAGGCAGCAGGTAACAGCATTAAAATGCAGTATTATCAAGGCGACAATATTGACCAGATGTGCTCGACAGGAGTCAGTGCAAATACCGCACATACCCTTAATATCAGAGCCAGATCTGCCAGGCTGCAGGATAGTTTTTTTCCCCAAGCTGTCAAACTCCTTAACACCATGCTGCCCCCTGGGATCTACCACACTGCCTTAACCACCTCTTAAAAACAGAACTTTTATATATGCAAGCCACTTTCCTGTAAAGACTAGTGTGCATGTAGAACTGAAAATCTCATACTGACCTTTAAGTATTTTGACACTGTTGATATCCTTCTGCTATGAAACATTCTGACCTGTCATTGTTTACACATGTCTTAAAAAACTATTATCATACACTGATAATTTCTGTATTATCTACAATATATCTATTATTTATTTATTATATTACATATTTATTATATTACATATCTATTTTTAATTTAATTTACATTTTTTTTTATTTCCACTTCATGTTGTTACACTATGGACCCAGAGCTTCGCAATTTCGTCTGTCTGTATACTTGTATATGGTTGAGATGACAATAAAGTTCGCTTTGACTTTGACTTTAACTAATATCCTCTGATTTCCCCTTTGAATTCAAGAGATTAAAGTCTATTTTGCCATGACCATCAATAAGTCTCAGGGACAGACATTATGTTTTGCCGGAGTGGACTTAAGGGAAGACTGTTTCTCACACAGTCAATTTTATGTTGCATGCTCGAGAGTCAGCTCACCCAGCAGTCTGGTCATTTTGGCACAAGAAAAAAAAGACTAGAAACATTGTTTATAAAGAAGTGTTCATAATATCTCATAATATGTAAACGGTTAAACTGTTTTTTGATGATCTGCTGACCTTTATTGAATTTCATGCGAATGAACTCACGGGCAAAATATATATACATATACATATATATATATATATATATATATATATATATATATATATATATATATATATATATATATATATATATATATATATATATATATATATATATATATATATATGCAGTGCATCCAGAAAGTATTCAGAGCACATCACTTTTTTCACCTTTTGTTATGTTACAGCCTTATTCCAAAATGGATTAAATTCATTTTTTTCCTCAGAATTCTACACGCAACACCCCATAATGACAATGTGAAAAAAGTTTACTTGAGGTTTGTGCAAATTTATTAAAAATAAAAAAACTGAGAAATCACATGTACATAAATATTCACAGCCTTTGCTCAATACTTTGTCGATGTACCTTTGGCAGCAATTACAGCCTCAAGTCTTTTTGAATATGATGCCACAAGCTTGGCACTCCTATCCTTGGCCAGTTTCACCCATTCCTCTTTGCAGCACCTCTCAAGCTCCATCAGGTTGGATGGGAAGCGTCGGTGCACAGCCATTTTAAGATCTCTCCAGAGATGTTCAATCGGATTCAAGTCTGGGCTCTGGCTGGGCCACTCAAGGACATTCACAGAGTTGTCCTGAAGCCACTCCTTTGATATCTTGGCTGTGTGCTTAGGGTCGTTGTCCTGCTGAAAGATGAACTGTCGCCCCAGTATGAGGTCAAGAGCGCTCTGGAGCAGGTTTTCATCCAGGATGTCTCTGTACATTGCTGCAGTCATCTTTCCCTTTATCCTGACTAGTCTCCCAGTTCCTGCCGCTGAAAAACATCCCCACAGCATGATGCTGCCACCACCATGCTTCACTGTAGGGATGGTGCCAGGTTTCCTCCAAACGTGAAGCCTGGCATTCACACCAAAGAGTTCAATCTTTGTCTCATCAGACCAGAGAATTTTCTTTCTCATGGTCTGAGAGTCCTTCAGGTGCCTTTTGGCAAATTCCTGGCGGTCTGCCATGTGCCTTTTACTAAGGAGTGGCTTCCGACTGGCCACTCTACCATACAGGCCTGATTGGTGGATTGCTGCAGAGATGGTGGTCCTTCTGGAAGGTTCTCCTCTCTCCACAGAGGACCTCTGGAGCCATGACAGAGTGACCATCTGGTTCTTGGTCACCTCCCTGACTAAGGCCCTTCTCCCCCGATCGCTCAGTTTAGATGGCCGGCCAGCTCTAGGAAGAGTCCTGGTGGTTTTGAACGTCTTCCACTTACAGATGATGGAGGCCACTGTGCTCATTGGGACCTTCAAAGCAGCAGAAATTTTTCTGTAACCTTCCCCAGATATGTGCCTCGAGACAATTCTGTCTCAGAGGTCTACAGACAATTCCTTTGACTTCATGCTTGATTTGTGCTCTGAAATGAACTGTCAACTATGGGACCTTATATAGACAGGTGTGTGCCTTTCCAAACCATGTCCAATCAACTGAATTTACCACAGGTGGACTCCAATTAAGCTGCAGAAACATCTCAAGGCTGATCAGGGGAAACAGGATGCACCTGAGCTCAATTTCGAGCTTCACGGCAAAGGCTGTGAATACTTATGTACATGTGCTTTCTTAATTTTTTTATTTTTAATAAATTTGCAAAAACCTCAAGTAAACTTTTTTCATGTTGTCATTATGGGGTGTTGTGTGTAGAATTCTGAGGAAAAAAATGAATTTAATCCATTTTGGAATAAGGCTGTAACATAACACAATGTGGAAAAAGTGATGCGCTGTGAATACTTTCCGGATGCACTGCATATATATATACTGTGGCAGGTGTGAAAAAATGCTTTAAACAAAGAATGCTTTCAAAAATGGAAGTGTTAATCATTTATTTTCATCAATCAACAAAATGCAGTGAATGAACAAAAGAGAAATCTAAATCAAATCAATATTTGGTGTAACCACCCTTTGCCTTCAAAACTGTTTCTGTTTCAGTTAATGACTGTGTTTCAACCTACGTGTGACATTGATGATCATTAGCACTTGTTTGGTATAATTGGTTGATCATACACCTGAGTATAATTCTACAAAATCCCTGACTTTGTGCAAGTGTACCTATAAGAATTGATGCTGGTTTGAAGGCAAAAGGTAGTAACACCAAATATTGATTTGATTTAGATTTTTCTTTTGTTCGCTCACTTTGCATTTTGTAAATTGATAACAATAAGCAATCATTATTTATATTTCTGAAAGCATTCTTTGTTTACAGCATTTTTTCACACCTGCCTAAAACTTTTGCACAGTACTGTATATATATCAAATAATATAATAATAAAGTCACAATATCATATTCTAATTAAATCAAAATTAGTACAGTATTTTGTTTCATATTTCAACTATGAATAGCCTGGGCAACAGCGGGTAACCCATCTAGTATATACAGTATACACTAAATAACACTTAATCATCACAGTCAAACACAGTCACTTAAGCTTCAGTGATATCAGTCTGTCCAGTTAGGAAGCATAAGCAATTGTGAATCAACATTATCTGCTTTGGTGCAAATGAAAGTGACAACAGGCGCACTGGAGAGGCAACAGGAAGACAACTCTCAAAAGGAAATGGTTTTGCAGGTGATGGCCACAATCAATTGCTCTCTCCTTATCCTTCCTGACTGATTCTGTAGTTTTGCGTTTTGCTAGTGTCCTTGTCACTACTGGTAGCAGGAGACAGAACTTGTAGCTGATTCAGGTTGCACAGGTAGTCCAGTCCCTCCAGGATGGCACATTCATATTTGTCATCACAAGAAGGTTTGCTGTGTCTCCCAGCACAGTCTCAAGAGCGTGGAGGAGTTATGAGGAGACAGGCCATTGCACGATGACAGCTGGACAGGGTGGTAGAAGGGCATCAGCCCAGCAGCAGGACTGGTATCTGCTATTGTGAAGCATACAAAATGACCTCTAGCTGGCTACTGGTGTGCATATTTTTGACCATACTGCCAGAAACAGACTCCATGAGGGTGGCATGAGGGCCCGGTGTCAGCTAGTGGGACCTGTGCTCACAGTCCTTCACCGTGCAGCTCAATTGGCATTTGTCAGAGAGTATACAATTGGCAACTCTGCCATTGGCGCCCCATTCTCTTCATAGATGAGAGCAAGCTCGCACTGAGCACATGTGACAGACGTGAAAGTGTCTGGTGAACTTTTTGCAGCCTACAACATCATCCAGCATGACCGGTTTGGTGGTGGGTCATTGATGGCCTGGGGAGGCATACCTTGGAGGGTTGCACAGATTTCCACATTCTAAGCAATGGTATCCTAACCACTCTTAGGTACTGTAATGAAATCCTCCGAGCTATTGTTAAACCTTGAGCTGGTGCAGTGGGCCCTGGGTTCCTCCTAGTGCATGACAATGCCCATCCTCATGTGGCCAGAGTGTGTAGGCCGTCTGTGGATGATGAAGGCATTGATGCCACTGACTGGCCTCCACCTTCCCCAGACCTGAATCCAATTGAGAACCTCTGGAATGTTATGTATCGGTGCATCTGAAGCCGGCATGTAGCACCACAGACCATTCAGGAGCTCACTGATGATCCAGGTCTGGGAAAAGAATCCCTAATATTTTTGTATCAGTATGCTGCTGCTGGAGTATGTCAATTTCCCCTTGGGATTAATAAAGTATCTATCAATCTGTCTATCTGTCTGTCTGTCTATCTGTCTGTCTGTCTGTCTGTCTGTCTAATACACCACCCGCCGTCTCATCAGGAGCATGCCCAGACATTTTTGAGACTGCACAGAGGCACATGGGGGCCATATAACACTACTGAATCACATTATGAGTTGCCATGGTGAAATTCACGCAAGTTAGATTGGCCTGGGATTTCAGTTTTTCACTCTGATTTTCGATATGATGTTGAATCCAACCCTCTGTGGGTTGGTGATTTTGGTTTCCATTTACCATTCTTACGTAATTTTGACGTAATTACAACAGTATTACTCAGTAAAGATTTTCCTCTTGAATATTTTGTTCATCAAGATCTAATTTTTGTGATTTAAGTGTTCCCTTAATTTTTTAAGCAGTGTATAGGTGGAATCCTGTTGTAACAAAATTCATGGGACCACAAAAATATTTAGTTGTAATGGAAATTTTGTTATAATGAATATGGGGAAAATATGTATACTGTTGTGACTGGGGTCACTGGTGATTGGTCATCTCTAACGGCAGTGGCACAAGGACAGCTCCATAGCTGCTCTGCTGCATCTGGTAAACAGTAAACTAAGGGCAAAGTAATTGGTTGTCCCCTGCAGGATTAGGCTTGTCGCGTAACATGTCTTTCGCACAATGTTTAGAACATTTAACACTGGGCTTTCACCTGCTCTTCCTCACACTTTCCTGGTCTGCCACAACAGTGATTCTGAGCTGCTGGTGTGGTGTTCTTCTGCTCTGAAGATGGGAGCTAAAGCAGGACAATTACCCCCGTGTCACAGCTCCTATCTCTTGTGCTTGAGTACTGAAGTAACAGCTTCTATTTTTAATGAAGTCTTGAGACTGTACCTGCCTTCTCTATACAGTAATAAAGTACCTGTATTTTCCTTGAAAACCTGGACTCACCTTTCCTGTCTGTCATGCAACTCTGTGACCCAAGCTTGACAATACCTGTATAAAAAAACAGCACTTCTTAAACTGCAAACAAATATTTTATTTGAAAATAAGACAGTAGATGTAACTTTTTTTTATAGAAATACAGGTGTGAATACAGTAAGAAAATGAGAAGTAACATTTTTTTCAGCATAAACTGATGCTATGTCTCACTTTTTGTGTTCATTGCAAAGAAATCGTTGAGTAGCACTATGAAACTTGTGAACAGTATAGTATCAGCACATGCCATAACTACCCACTCGGATGCTTATACCTACACTCTCACTGTAGCTGCGTTTTTCCAAAATTCTGCAGCTCTAACTCAAAAAAATGGGATTCAACAAAGGCCTGACGCGCAGAAATGATTCCACAGACAAAATATCTTCGTTTTTTAAAAGTTTAGTTAAATTTTAAAGTAAAACAGTTCACACAAAAAAGAAAATTAAAATAGCAAAAAAAAAGGAAAAATTTATAATAAGAAAAAATTCAGTTCAAAGCTTAATCTTGTTACATCTTAAATCGTTACTAATCACTTATAATTTTTGACCCATTTCAAAACGGTCAGAAAACTGTATGCTTATCCCATTTCTAAACTTAAAATGGGTTTATCATGTCCCTCTTTACTGGGACCTGTTCTAAATAACAACTGAGCTTATTATCACACTGTTTCTCAGTTACAGTAAGAAGGTTCTATCTCTTGCTAACTTATAGGGGGGAAAGATTATACCATAAGTTATGACTATGAAAGAAATTTATATTCTATTCAAATTAAGCAAACATTAATATGAGTTTAACTCAAAACTTTAACTTTCTAAGGTTGGCTCTTACACTCACCAAGACCAGAAAGTTTGCAACAGTCTGTCACTTTCTTTTGGTCTTATAAGAAAGAGACAGCCTTGCAGGGTTTCTGAGACTTGGCAAAAGTGTAGGTGTGGTATTAAGTATTTTTTGCATTGCATTATTAACTTCAGTGGCCATGTTTGTTCGTTATACTGAAATTTACATTTCTTTAAAATGGAATCCATTAAACATTATGTTGTATTAACGTTTGTCCGAGCCAACAAATAGTATTGGTTATTCTGAAAAATTGTGTTACTTCTGTATTCATTAGCAGGGATTTGATCTGTATACAGATGGATTACAAAAATGTATTTCCGTATATGTTAAGGTTAATTATACCTAACTGACTATGACCACTGGATGGACAAAAATTGGCTTGCATTTTGAGGACTTATTTTCTCCAAAGTTTTGCAGTTGAAGAAAGCGTGTATCATGTTTAATAATTGTATTCTAATAATAACAAAAATTAACACTATAGACTTGGGGGGATGGGGAGTCTGGCACAGTTAAGGAAATTGTTAAACAACAATCCTATTACTTAACCTGAACATTTATATTTTATTAATCATATTTTCTGTTTATCTCCACAATGATAAAAGAATCATGAAGACAAAGAGTGGAAGTTTGCCCGTGCAAAGCTGTGGCTCAGCTATTTTGATGACAAGTGCACTTTACCTGCCCCCTTTAACATCATTCCTTCACCTAAAACCATCTGCTATCTAGTCACCAGCCTTAACAAGTGGATCTGTTCCCACACCACGGCAGGCAAGGTCAAGCGGCAAAACAGCCTCAAAGTATGTAAACATCAGGATGTCTGTAATTACTCTTCTGCATGGCTTTTTGAAATTAAAAATGTAAATACAGGTGTTGGCTAGTGGCACATAGTTATTTTACTCTTCTTTTGAACATGATACCTTGCTAGACAAGCCGTAAGATTTTAAACTTCTTAATTAATTACATGTTACTGTTTCTATCATACTGAATGCTGCGTAATTACAGGTTGGAATGAAATGTTATTATACACTTCAGTTTATGATGTCCTTAACCTTAAAAAATGAATAGAGGGGATTGATAGACAAATGTGTTTTTGAGGCTAAAGGTGAATGTATAAAATTGTTTGGGGCCGAAAGAGTAATTGAGAGCTTTCCCAGAATCATGATGACAGATGAGAGGACAAATATTAAATAAACCATAATAATATAAAAATATGAAAGTTATTAGGTAAATAGACAAATGGCTTAGTAGCTAGTCAGGTATAGACGCCTATTAAAGCCAAACAGCTATTGACTTTAGATTTGTAAGTCTTGTACTGTGGCCGAGAAGTAGACTCAAACACTCTGGGAAATAATTGTGGAATCCCTGTTTAGTTAAACAAAAAAGGTATATGTTAGGGCCCTGTGGTGTAGTGGGTCCACAGCTGAAGTCAAAAGGCCACTTTTTAAATAAATAATCGCCGCACTCGCGGCTTAGTGAGGGAGCATGGTAGTATGACTGGAGCAGGTTCCCGGGTGAATTTGTGATGCGGGTGGTCCTCACTTAAGTGCACAGGTGAGGAGCCTTCTGCATCCATAATTGATGCTGGGAGCTGCTGATTGCTCCTGATCCACGTCCCCGTGATAAATAATAGAAGTGCAAGGCGGCTAGGGGAGAAACAAGAGAGAAAGAAATAAAAGAACGTGAAGGGAGGTTAAGGTTGAAGAAGACAGCAGGAAGCAGGTGAGAACGAACAAACGAACAAGCAAGCGTAGGTTCGTGCTGATTGCAGGCAGCTGGGAGAGGCGAGCCTGAGTGGGGTGTTTGGCCAGCACCTGAGGGCCGACGGTAGTGGTCGCTCCTGCTGAGCGCTTGTTTAGAGCAGGAGTGACCGGGAGAAGGTTGGCTTGCTGCAGCGAAGGCGTCGGGGACTTGGGAAGTCGAAGCCCCAGCGTGAGCACCCTGGTCGCTTGGGAGCCCAAGTCTTGGTCTGGGTGAGCAGAACTGGAGCCAGGGATCGGAAAGGCCACCAGACCAGTACAGTTAAGTAGGTTAGCTGCATGTAGGGTGACTCCCCTGGTGCATAGCCTGGATGGGAGAAGCAGGGGAGTCACCAGTAAAAGAAGGCACTGGGCTTTGTTTTAAAAGACTGCTTCCAGCCATTGTTTTAACCTCGGTTTTTAAAGGATTTTTTCTATTGTGTTTTTAACCTCCATGTGTTCACTTGTTTTTATTGGATTATTTATTTGAAGATTTTTGAAGCACTGTACTATTTATTTGAACACTATTTTTTTTTGTTGATTTTTAATATAAAACCACTTTGCACTTTTTACACCATCCCCTTGCTTTGCTGTGCCTCACTGTCCAGCTCATTGGTGACATTACCGATGGTGTCGGGTTCAGAGCTCCCAGAAGCAAGACGGGAGCATGGAGCGGGACCCACATCATCACAGGCCCATACAACAAATGGAAATAATCAACTTTTCGCAGTAGAAATCTAAGGATGTCAGAGGTCTGTCCTTCCTGCTCATAGTTCGGAATGGAACGGCATCTTCCTGGAAGAGCTCCTTTTTTTATCAGAAAGGGCATGGCGTTCTTAGGGCTTTTTGGGTGTGGCTTTGCTCCACCCTTGAGTGAGGGTCAACATCAAATCTCATCCTACATACGGTACCTTATAGTCTCTCCCTGTACTTCCCTAAGGCTGCAGAAGCCCTTTTGTTTTTAAATTATTTGAGTTGATAATCACTTGAGTATATATTGAGATTATTAGCATATTGCAGTTTACTTTATAAATAAGATTTTTGGTTGAAAATTACAGTTAAATGCTTAATGCAAGATATAAAAATGGTTTAGGTGACTACGAATATTACAATGAACTTGTATATCAAAGATATGCATAGATTAACATTATGACTGCACACCACTTTAAAAATATGTCTAATCTAAACATGATTTTTGAATTGGTCAGTTACAATATTTGTTTTCTGCAGGAGTGGAGGAGCCTGAAGCAAAAACGAGATGAAAATTACCAGAAGGTAATGTGTTGTCTTGTTCATCGATACTTGACATCGACGAGGCAGAAAATGCAAAGCACTGACCAGGCAACTGTAGAAAACCTCAACGAACTCAGGCAGGACCTCTCCAAGTTTCGAAATGAAATGAGGGACCTTCTGGGCTTTCGTACTTCAAAGTATGCAATGTTTTATCCAAGAAACTAAAGGGCCCTGCTCAGAAATGCTTGTGGTTATCAGTCATAATACAAAATCATTCTGATCTCATAAAGACTGAAATGCAGCTATGTTAAATATTTATAATTAAAAGCAAAGTGTTAAAAACTTTATTTGTTATTTTGTGGATTTAAAATTTTGCACCTTATTTTATTTTTAGATTTTTGTTCTATTACATATTACAAATAGAAATAAACGTTTTGGAAAAACTTCTGGCTTTGTAACATACTTTGAAATTACCTTTTTAAATGTATTTGTCAACACATTCTAAAATGATAAAATTACTATATCAAACCAGTTTAGTAGCCACACTGGCGTTTTCTTTTTTGATTCTCAGGTTCTTGGCCTCTTGCTGATGGTTTTATTCATTCTAAGCTTTTGTCCAAACCACAAGTATACTAATTTGATCTTTCATCCACTGTAAAAAAAAAATGTTTTAAGGAAGGGTTGTGTCTTTCATGCATCATATCCTGATGTTTATACAAACTTTTATTGGATTTTAGGCTGTAACTCATTGGTATGCAAACAAGCCAGTGTGATTTAGAGGTGAGGGATATTGTGAGGTTAACATAAATGGAAAAGTAAAAGCTTATCATCTGATACCATTTAAAAGAGGTCATGTTTATATGTGATACACCTCTGAGCAGAATATGACTAGCAGCGCCATATGTAGCCAAAAGGGTGCAACCAGACAGGAACATGAGCTAACACATATACATGGGGGACTCCCAGCAGTTCATTTGGAGTCCCTCTAGTTGCAAAAATTATTTATTTTTGAAGTCTTTGTGGACTCCTGAAATATAATCTGGGGCTCACTAGGAGCTTTCTGTGGTGTTGGTACAGAAATGTAGGAGCACTTAGTTCTAGATATATGGCCACAGATTCTACACAACATCAAGGACCCTGAAAGTTGTTCATGACATACATTGTGAGTGGACCAGTGAGAAAGGTCTAGCTGCAGACCTTTGAAGCTCTACAATTCAGAAGCTCCACTGAGCAGCCAATCGAATTGCATGTTTATGTCACATGCTTCTAAAAAGGCTGACTCTGACTCTGTGTCACTACCCAAGAGGCAGTCCTGTGACACAACAGGTCCACTACAAGTCATCATTACTCCTGAGTAAGATAACCCTCCCACAACCCTAACCTTAATCATGATTTAAGGATGTTTTATGAGAACAAAGCATGAGGTACACCTTAAAATGGGTGGGCTAAGAAAGGCACAAATGACTGGGCATATCATGCAACATCACTGATGTATAATGCAAGGTTCTGCTAGGAGGTATCAGATGTGTACAATTTAATTGGCCCCTTAATGAAGCAGATCTCTTGATGTCTGCAGCTGTTGGGACCAGCAGTCTCTTGTGGTAGTTAGGTGCTGTCTTTGTATAGGTAAGCCTGGGGCACATTGTTTAGTATTACACCGTTTTGTTGTACTTTTTGTTCTTCCTGTTGTGGGTCATCTTCCATACAAAAAAACATCTGATTTTTATACTTTTTGGCTTCCATGGTTTGCAGGATGGTGTAGTAAGGTGTGTAAAGAGTCCATAGTGGTGCAGATTTTTAAATAAAAAACGGTACACCTCAGGCTTGGTGGGTGTGGGTGCACTCTGTTGCAAAGTTGTGTGGCCTTTGGGTGTTCATCGGCAGCTCCTTATGGACTCTTGGCAGCTTCTTACGCAGAGCACCTGTGTCCATGAGATATTAAAGGAGAAGCAATTCAGGAAGCAATATTGTTGAAAAGAAAGAGAAAAGGACAGAATCAACTGGGAGCCAGTGATGCAAAGAAGGTGGTGAAGCGGCAGAGGGAACCTGGAGGAGGAGAGTATTGTGAAGTGCTCTTGGGGAGGACCAGATCACTCCTGCTGCACAGCAGAGAGCAGGAGTGATCAAGGGGCTACTGTGGAAATTGAGATGTAAGGAAGACAAAGTCAGGCTCTGAGGAATGGCGACCCGGGTTGAGAGTCAAATAGAACCGCTTTTGCCAGGGTCTTGGCTCCACTATGTATGCCTGGAATTGAAGGGAGTGGATTTTAGTGGAATATTTATTGCTATTTATTGGGGTTTTTAGCTTCCTCACTGTGCACTGGACTTCATGGACATATTTATTTGGATTATTTATTTATGAAGAAACATACTACACTGTATTTATTGGCTGGACACTTGATAATTTGGAATAAATAAACACAATGTCCTGTTGTGTTTCAACCTCTGTTGTTATTTGTACTTACTGCACTTGCCAATATCGGTACATGACTTTTGATGTCTGGGTGTAAGAAGGAGAGCATGCCAGCTGCGGGCAACCTGGGCATCACA
This sequence comes from Erpetoichthys calabaricus, assembly GCF_900747795.2. NCBI lineage: Eukaryota > Metazoa > Chordata > Cladistia > Polypteriformes > Polypteridae > Erpetoichthys > Erpetoichthys calabaricus. The sequence continues at coordinate 154,611,907 of NC_041395.2, forward strand.
GATGGTTGGAGAATCTTCATAGAATCCAAAATGTGGAACTACATGGAGCATAGTATAATATGCTTTCAGTGAAAAATATGTGACATCCCTGAAAACATACAGATGATTCCATGATCCCAAAAATAACAACAAAACTCTGCAGGCTAACAGCACAGTGGAAAAAAGAGACTTAAGAGCGTACATCCATAGAAAATAGGGGTGCTTAAGGAGAGTGACCTGATATTAGAATATTAGGGCATATACTGTTGGTATGTTGTGGTGGATAGTGGGGAAAGACGGGCATACTGGCTTGAATGAACGTCATCCCATTACCTAGCAGGGATAGTGGATGGACAGGGGGAGACTGTCAAGCATTCCTCCTTATGCCGTCCTGACACCAGAAGTACTCGTGAGTCCAGCATGAAAGGAGCTGCTTCCATTTACCAGGGGAGACAGAGTCAGAAGGAGAAGGGCAACTATATGTTGCCAGGTGTGGCAGAAAACAGGAGAAGAAAGAAAGAATCATATTAGACTGTAAAAAAGGTACTCTGTGAATATGTGTATTCCTGCAGTAATTGTGTCTGAAGTTTGGGGCTCGGTTATGCCCCCTATTGGCCACAATATGAAAAAGGCAGGCATTCTCTTACTTGGATGTCAAATGCAATTTAAACTTTATGTAAAAAAATTAAGATAAGAATAGAGCATATTCACCCATGCCTTCCAAACCAATGAATTCATCACTTTGTATGTATAAAACATAACATTTAACAGAGGCATATAAAATGGTGCAACATGCTTCTTCTGCAGGAACCTCTCAGAACTTTTCTTTTGTCTGTCCTCAACTTTTTATGTATCCAAAACTGAGTTTAGAGGAGGAATCCCTACACCCTAGCCCCCCGCCATATCATGCACTATTAATGTCATCCATCTTTTTTTTAATGGAAGTGAATGCACGTCTGTAGCGGTTTGCATGTTTTCGAGGATCTCTGAACTGTTAACTGTTTTCTTTTTACTTGTGTTTCCTTTCATATTTACAGTCCGTCTTACTGCCAACCTTTATTTACCAATGGATGCATAGCACCTGAAGGCTTTTTTGCTGTTCTGATGTCATTCTCCTCCAGGGTTTTAGGGATGCTACCTCAGCACAACTGAAAGTAAGAGGAGAACAAAATACAGGAAGGTAACACTGTTGAGACACACAAACACGCCTTGCTTTTATGATATTCTCTTTAGGTTGTTTTTTGCACTTCCTGTAAGAGTTGCTTGCATTTTTAGTTTACCTGATTCAGGTGCTGATAACTACTTGATACTGCATAAAAGCTAACTTTTTGCTTTTGATCTGTGATGCTACTGATTATATGGCTTACCAGAGCATTTATGAGTTGAAATGTCTCCGCAGGGCTAAATGCCACCTGACAGAGAGTCTTGACACGGCCAGAGAAGCCCTTCACTGTGACTATGCACATTGTGATCACAGTGGAAAAGCTTAAGAGGAACCTTACAACACTGGTGTCATTTGTGCAGACCAGTTATCCTACATCAGTATGACCAGGACTGTGGAGTTGAGTCAGAGTTGGAAGCAATTATTGGGTTACTGGGGTGTGAGTCGGTAAACATGTACTGACTCCGAATAAATGTAAATTGTAATAGAATGTGTTAAAATTTCCAATTTCACATATACTGATCTGATTAAACTATTTTTTTTTCTAGATTTTTGATATTTTTTACATTTTTAATTTTTTAACTGTTGTCTTATGTTTAATGTTACTCAGTGTTTCAAAGCCATACCAGCATTGCTAAAGCCTTTAACCACCGACTTTAACATGTCAGAGTACTAAAAAGTAGCCTGATGATTCATGCTGGCAGTGATGAAGTGCCTTATGTGTGCTTTCAAGCAACACAGTAAATATATTTGATTGAGAAGTCGAAGTCAGACTTCAGCCCTGTGTTTGACCTTATCACTCTTTCTGAGCATGCTGTTCACTGGTTATCCCCGGTGCTCTGCATTGTGATATCACTGCAGAAATACTTGACAGTGCCACTGTGAGGGAGATCACGACAATAGCTGCCAGCATGACGGAGCAGCCAAGATTATACTGTGAACTCCTTCTATCTCACACTTCCACCCCACCACACAGGAAGAAAGGGTGGAAAAAGTTACTTTCCCCTCAGCCCAATAAATCTTAAAAGTGGTATCATCATAGATCAAATTCACTGGGTTACATACTTAACTGCTGTGCTCATACAACCATGCAATTTACAGGATATAATTCTTCTTGTGAAGCAGAAAGGTGTTTAACGCAAAAAATACAATCAAAATATATTCAAGTACATGATAAAATCAATCGAAAATAAACCATAGAAAGATCTACAAAAAGTTAAATAGTAGATCCGTAATAAAAAAAAAAAACTCACAGTATTATCAGCATAATTAAATCAGTGACACAAAGCTGATAAAGATCAAAATCAAAATTTAAAAAAGAAAAGCTGGAAGATTTGAAAGTTATCACTTGCAGCGACTCCGAGACGGGTCGAGACAGCAAAGAGCACAATGCAAAACGAACGTTTGCCAAGAATTACAAGGCTGACAGAGTAGCACTGAAAGACATTTAAGCCTAGTTTGTACTTGACGCGTCAGCGCTGGGCGCGACGGCCGCGCGGCGAAAGTGACGTCAAAATCGGAGACATGCCACCGAGCACTGCGCGCGGAAAATGTTCAGACTACGCGGCCGGCTGTGTATCCAAAAGGGTGCTTTTCGTGGAGAAGCTGGTTACATAGGTACCAGACTGACGAACGAATGGCTAAATATGACGCATCAGTTCATCCAAATGCAAGGAAGACGGTGAAAAACATTTTTTAAAACATCTGTTCATTATGTAGGTCTCCCAATCACAAGAATATTACACTGGCCCTTCCTTCACCGCTTTTGGTCAACATTTTTGACACTCCACCTTCTCCTTTTCTTCCGCGTAGGGTCAGTAATAGCAGGCACAACTCTTCTTCCACTAGCAGAGTTTTACATCCTCTGTTGTGACATTATTAGGTGTAAAACACTAGACAAACATTGTCACTTATTAACCAGGAGTCTGTCAAAGGGCTGATGGAACGGGCTTTTCGATGTGGTGTGCGCGCTGGCATCATGCGGTAAGTACTGTATAAAGTAGGCATTAAGGCTTATCTCTCAGAGTTTTAAGTTAATTTAACTTAAAATTTAATACTCAAGTAATTTATAAAAAAGTAAATAGTGTGGCACTTAGAAATTTGAACTTGGAAGAAAACGGTTGTGGAGATATTTCTTGAAAGTAAATTCATCTTAAATTGGATAAAGAGAAGTCTTTCTTTCTTCCTTGAATTCACACATAAAAAGGCTTAAAATACTATACATTGGTGGCTATGCTATGCTGCCTATCTAAGACAAGTTTCAATCGACAGTAAGTAATCATAGTAGACCACAGCTTTAACGTTTGCAGTGCACCATCTATTGGAATGTATTTAGTAATGCACGTTTTAATAAAATGCATTGCATTTTTCATTCTAAAATGAATTACAGTACTACAAATGTTAGTGATGAGGTACGCGTTACAATAATGAATACAATGCATATGTCTCTGCTATATACCATTTGGTATGTAATTAGTAAAAACAGTATTAATATTTGTGATCTGCAATCTGTTGGAATGAAAATGCCATTCATATATCTGTTATATGCCATTTGGTATGGAATTTGTAAAAGCAGTGTTAGTATTTGTGATGCGCCATCTGTTGGAATGGAAAATGTAATGCATATGTCTGTTATATGACATTTGGTATAGAATTTGTAAAAACAGTGTTAGTATTTGTGACATGCTATCGCTTGGAATGACAAATGCAATACAAATGTGTCTCTTATATACCATTTGGTATGAAATTCATAAAAGCAGTGTACATGTTTGTGATGTGCCATCTGTTGGAATGACAAATGCAATACATATGTCTCTGTTATATGCCATTTAGTATCGGCTTTATTAAAGCAGTGTTAATGTTTATGATGTTCCATCTATTGGAATGACAAATGCAATGTATTTTATTAGTAAAATGTTTGTGATGCACCTTCTGTTGGAATGGCAGAGACATAGCAACTGATCGGACACACAGACAAGACACAGCAACTGAATGGATACACAGACAGACAGACACCTAACCTTTTATTAGGATGGATTTTTTGTTTCAAAATCTTTCATGAATAAAATATTAAAAAGTAGATGCAATCACAAAAATCATGGGACAAATTTGACGTTTAATTGTATGTAAACTCTTCCTTTTTGTGGTCCTACAATGCAAAACCAAATTAAAAAACCCACCAATTGTGACTTCTCAGCTCCTTTATAAGACATCTTCACTGTCAACTTCCAGACAGTGTTCAAAAGCCATTGAGAAGGGTAACAGAATGCTAGCTTATATATCTTGATGTGTAAAGTTCAAGTCCAAAGAGATTATGCTCAAACTTTATAATGCACTGGTGAGGCCTCATCTGTGTACGGTTTTCATCTCCAGGCTACAAAATGGACATAGCAGTGCTAGAAAAGGTCCAGAGAAGAGCGACTAGGCTTATTCCAGGGCTACAGAGGATGAATTATGAAGAAAGATTCAAAGAGCTGAGCCTTTTGTTTATGCAAAAGAAGATTAAGAGGCAACATGATTAAAGTGTTTAAAATTATGAAGGGAATTAGTACAGTGGATCGATACTGTTACTTTAAAATGAGTTCATCAAGAACATGGGGACACAGTTGGAAACGTGAAGGGTAAACTTTGCAGAAACATTAGCAAGATTTCTTCACACAGACATTATAATTTTGGAGACCTTCAAAACTAGATGTTTGTTTTGGAGGAGTTAAGTGGATAGAACACATGACCTTTGTTGAACTGAATGGGTTGCTGTTGTCTAAAGTGTTTTAATGTTCTAAAAAGACATGCAATTCGGCCATGAGAATATCCCATGTGTCCTACAAATCAAAGCAATGATGACCAAACATCTTGACCCATGTTTCAGCTACAGCTCTCTTTTTCATTTTAAGAATTAAGAAATGTGGAAAATACAAGTACATGTATTAAAGTTTACATGAATCCTATCAAACTACAGAGGGTTGTTTCTTGAAAGAAAACATTTCTACCATGTATTTATCACTGTTAAATTTTTAGCCAGGATTCCCCCCCAGACTGGAATTGAAATTCTTATTTTATACCTTGTTTGTTCATTGTTGTGTCTTTTATTTGTTTTAATGTTACTTTTGTTTATTATGTGCTGTATTCCCAATGTCCATTATGTGCCTTGTGTTTTGTGTGTGGTTCCCCAAGAGGCGGAGCCACCTGCCCATCACTGAAAAGGACTGCCCTGTAAAGGCGGGGTCAACCCACAATCTTTTGCAGTTCATTTGAGTGTGCTTGGGAGTGGAGAGTTCTTGGATTTGTTATTATTTCATGTGCTTTGTGTATTAATAGATTGTTGACCCCTTTGCTCGGTATTTTAGACTGTTCTTCGGGTTTATGATTTGGACTTGTTCATCTTGAACTTGCCTTTGCCTTTTCATTTAATTCCTTTTTGCCTTTTGCACTCCTTGGGACTTCTTATTGCTGTATAGTATTTTTGTAAAGAATAAATCTTTTATTTATAAAGCATCTGTGCTTGTCCTTGTCACTAGCCTGAACTCTCGAATTTGCAACAATTGTGACTACTTCTTACCGATGTTAATTTTTTTAAATACATTTTTGCTTAAGATCATGTAGTTTTACTTTCATTTTGTGTTTTACTTCTGTTTAGGGACTTGCAGTCTTACTTTTATTGTTATGTTTTTTTGACTCGGGTGATGTTATTTTGTTTATTAATTGTCCCCTCCACTAAGACACAAGCATCCAGTATTCACATCCTTTTTGGGCTTGTTTTTTTAAGGTTATGAGTTTGGTTTATGTATTGGGTGCAGATGCACAATTGTTGTATTTCTGGCTTAGACCTCCATTTTGTTTTGACTTCATTTTCTGATCACTGGCAGTTTTCTGTCTCTGTAAGTACAGTATTGTATATAAATATACTATACACTTAAAACTGCAGAAAGATCACCCAAGGCAAGTCAAAGAAGTGAGATTAGGAGTTGAAAGCACTAAAAGGAACAAGCTTGGGTTTTACACTGAGAGAACCAACATCAAAATAACACATCCAGAAACGCTGATTCAAATTCATAGTCAAACAAAACACTGCCAAAAGTCTTATCAATACCTCATTTTCATTGTCTCTAAACTGCCAGGAAAAAAGAGGTTATTTTTGAAGAGAATCCACTGCCTGATACCGGGTGCTGACATCTTATATATTTTTATGTCCTGTACAGTACCATAGCTGCTTTGTGACAGAACTTACAAGGTGCTTAATGGCAATGCTTCTTAATGATGCCTATCACATTGCAGAACTGACAGTTATGTTTGTACAGAACCTGCTCCTGGGTGGAGCTACATGTGTTCAACAGCTTACAGCATCATGTGACCATTGCATTTCTGAATTCACAGATTTTAAAATAGAAGAGTCAGTTGTGCTTTAAGCACTGAATGTGTTGAAGACTAATGGGATTTTACCAATTGTATTGAAAGAAATGAAAGATGTCATCTACAAACCCTTATTAGGCATATTTCAGCTGTCAGCTGGGAAAGGATAAGAATCCAGAGGACTGGAAAGCTGCAAATGTGACTCAGTCTTCAAGAACTGAGGCAATATGAATCCTGGAAATTACAGACAAGTAAGTCTTACTTCCATGTATTGTGGAATTATGGAAACTATAATAAGAAATAAATTAGAAAAGTACCTAAATGGAAATATATGAAATAACAGCCAGTATGGGTTTATGAGAGGAAGATCCTGCCAAACAAATCTTTTTGATTTTTCTGAAGAAACAGCCAGAACAAAGCATATGACATAATTTAGTTAGAATTTCAAAAAGCCTTTATGGTCCCAGACCAAACACTGATTGTGACTGTAGAAGCTGTAGACATCAGATGTAACCTACAACACTGATCTCTAGTTGGCTAATTGTCAGGAGACAAAGAGTGCAGATGAAAGGAGAATGTTCCATATGGAGCGAGGTCGTCAGTGGAGTCTTTCGGGAGTATGTTCTTGGACTGCTACTTTTTCTGATTCCATTATAGTTAGTAAACTTGTAAAACTCGCAGATGACACTATTTAAAGTAGCAGCAGCAAAAAGAATTAAAAAATATTTGGACAACCTTCAGAATTGGGTGAACACTTGGAAAATGCAGTTTAATGTAGAAAAGTGCAAAGTGCTACATGTGGGCAAAAGGAACATCAATTTTAAATACAGGCACTATCCTACAGTAAGCAACATCTGAAAGGATTTAGGGGTTTCTGTTCATTGAATGTTTTTATTGTCTAAGCAATGAGCAGAAGCAATGCAAATAAAATGTTAGGTTATATCATAAAAACTGTTAAATATAAGTCAAAGGACTTTATGCTCAAATTATATAATGTGATGATGAGACCGCATCTGGAGTATTGTGTGCAGTTCTGGTCACCACACTACACAAAAGGCATAGCAGCACTTGAAGCTGTGCAGAGGAGAGCAAGCGGGGTATTCCAGGACATGCTGTCCTCTGACAGAATCAGTGAACTAAACCGGTTTAGTTTTGAGTAGAAGAGACTATGTGGGGACCTAAACAAGGTCTTCAAAATCCTCAAAGGCATTTATAAACTATATTCAGCTGAATTCTTTTAGCTTAAAGGTGAATCACATACTTGAGGACACCAGTGGAAATTAAGGGGAAGTGCATTTAAGACTGAAGCCAGGAAGCATTTCTTTACATAAAGAGTTGTGGGACTCTGGAACAAATTACTGAGGTGAAGCAGAAACTTTGACATCCTTTAAGAAGAATCTAGATGACATATTGGGGTAGCTTAGCTATATGGATTGAATGGTCTGCTCTCGTTTGTCACATTTCTTATGTTCACTGCATTATTATTAAAAATGTTAAGCAATAATTACTTAGCAGAGGGTTTCAATGTGTAATTTATTGAGACAGAGATCACTGGCAAGTTTTAACTTAAAAAAGACTACAAGAAAATGCTTTAAGTGAAATATCTTAAATTATTGCACTTTACACGTTCTTACTTTATATACAGTATCACATTACCACATACAATACAAATTCCTTTCCTGCAACTCACTTTTTCAATATTACTAGAAAATAGCAACAGCTCAAATGAAGACAGGAAACATTTGTTTGTGCACCTCAACAGATTGAAGAAAGGAGATGCATTCTGAGGCGTAAACCAGTGCACGCCTTGAGCTGTCCTGAAGGAACTGGTTTAAAAACCGAGGATTGATCAACCACTTCTAATGCACTTCTGTTTTGGATAGAGCACTTTAGCTGTGGATGTAGTAAAATAGCCTAGCAGCGTTTTGTTTTCAGAGCATTCAGATTCCTTTGGTTTTTCGATTTAAATGCCACAGCAAAGTTGTTTGGTGCGATTCTGCCACGCCCTTCCTCATCAGCTTGACCCATTAACACATAATTCAAACCTGGGGAGGGAGAGAAGAAAATACATAATTTAAACCTGTAGTAATTACTTCTCAAAACTGATTCTTCTTTGCTGAGATCTTCCACAGGTACATCAATTCACTATAATACGGCTTCTGTGGGAACATACACACTTTATGGTTTTCCCTGCTGTATTTAAGATAGCAAGCAATGAGTTTTTCTACAACTGTCCAGGACAGACTCTAATCTTTGCACTGGTAGCTGAGCTAGGCACATTGGTTATATACATAGATTTTCAATAACCTTCAATAATAGAATGGATAGCATGACAATATTTTTTTATTTTAAAACCTTATACTAAAAGTATTTAAATTAATTTTTCCCCCATCAAGCAAAACTCAGTATCCCATAATGACAATGTAAAATTTATTAAAAATAAAAACCTTAAAATTTCACATTAACACAGAGTTGACCCATAGCCATTCTTGTGTTCTTTGCTTTGTGCTTAGAGCCACTGCCCTGCTGAATGGTGACTCTTCAGTCCAATCTGAGATCCAGAGCACTCTGGAGCAGGTTTTCATTAGGATATACTGTATCTGTGTTGTGCTCAGTTTAGCTTTCCCTCAGCTCTGCCTAGACTCCCAGTACTTGCTGCTGCTCAATTGATAAAAATTGGTTTAATGTTTTATCACAGCAGATAATTTTGTTTCTCACAGTCTAAGGTCCTTTAGGTTTCTTTTTACAAACTCTAAGCAGGCTTCAATATATCTTTAACTGAGGAAGGGCTTTTGTCTGGTCACTCTGTCATAAAGCCCAGATTAGTGGAGTGATGCTGTGATGGTTTTCCTTCTGGAAGTTTCTCCCATCTCCACACAGGTTTTGTGGAGCTCAGCCAGAGTGACCATCAGGTTCTTGGTCACCTCTTTTAATAAGGCCCTTCTCCTCTGATTGTTCAGTTGGGCCAGCACTAGGAAGATTCATGGTTATTTCAGACTTCTTTCATTTAAGAATTATGAAGGCAATTGTGCTCCTGGGAAATTTCAGTGCTGCAGGAATTTTTCTGTAGACTTTCCCAGATCTATGCCTCAACACAATCCCATATTTAAGCTTTGCAGACCATTCCTTAAAACTCATGGTTTGTTTTTTTTTTTCCTTTGACAAACATCGCCAACTCTGGGCCCTTATATAGACAGGTATGTGCCTTTTCTAATCATGTCTAATCAAATGAATTGACCACAGGTGGACTCCAAACAAGGCACAGAACCATCTCAATAATGATCAGTAGAATGGGATGCACCTGACACAAAATCCAAGTGTCAATGTGATATTATTGTTTTTTATTTTTAATATATTTGCAAATATTTCCAAAATTTGGCTTTTGCTATGTCGTTCTGCGGTACTGAGTGTTGCTTGATGTGGGGGAAAAATTAAATTAACTGATTTCAGCAGAAGGCTACAACAACCAACATGTGAAAAAATGGAAGGAGTCTAAATATTTTCTAAATCCACTGTATATAAAAGTCCAGCTCTTGTTTGTGTGAAACGATTCGGAAGTGCTTAGAATACCATGAAGAGGACACACAGTATTTACTTCTCCTGTGGTAAAAAGAACCTGAGACACAAATCACAATGTGACAGACTAGAAGGCCACTCTTTGTTGCGCATCTGCAATTCAGCAATGCTTTCAACATTTTAACAGGGATTTCCCAGAGTCTACTGTGACTGCTTATGCTACCTTTACTTGCAAAGTTTACTAGGCCTGCTGACAATGCACTGCATATAGACTGGTGGTTAGTACTTATTGTGTAACTTATTAAACCTGTAAAAATAAAAAAAAAGTCTAAATAATCTTAAGGCCATACATTTTCTCTCTAGACAGGACAACTATGTTGTAAGCACGGAAACAGCCTATAGTCTTCACTGCATCTTCACTGCTCCCAGGAGGATGCTGGTGGTTTCAAACAAAATGGAATGATTTTGGCAAAAGAAACGTAAGCACAAGCAGCTGGCACACTGTGGGAATTTTATTTAGTCTTGTCCATGTGCAGTGGTTTTCAAGTTTAATCCTGGAGGTCCACTGTGGCTGCAGGTTTTGTTCAAGACTGTGTGGGGAACAGCCCGGACACAGACAGGTAGACATGTTGGTTTCACCACACACACATTTATTATACATACTATACAAAGGTCAAGTGCACAATTCCAGTGCCTCAGCACCAAACACCCCTTTAAGTCCTTGGCCACACTTACAATGCCTTCTTAGTCTCTGGTCCGCCTCCACTCCTCTCCACCAAGCTTCGTCTTCTTCCTCCCGACTCTTGCCCCTGACTAAAGGGAGGCGGCCCCTTTTATTCACCCCAGATGGATTCCAGGTGCATCCTGAGGGCTTCTGTAGCCACACCCCTGTGTGGCGGAAGCTCTGTCGGCGTATCCGTAAGTCCTCCGGGTGTCCCCAATACTCTTCCCCCTAGCACTTCCGGGTGTGGCGGAAGTACTGAGGTCCAGGGCTCCCAAGACATGGGGGCGCCCCCTGGCGGTGACCACGGGCCCCTACAGAGTTGAGCTTCCAAGCTCTGTACCCGTGATCCCCAAAACAACCAGGGAGGACGCCCCCCTTGTGTCCTGGAGGAGGCACAAGCCCTCCTCCGCTCCTCCTGGGCATCCCGGCTGGGCATGAACCCCCGCCAGGTACCACAACTGTTTTATTGTCAGTGGGATATTTTACCTTGAACTGATTGCATTGTTTAATTAGCTGGTCTTTTGTTTTCTTCTCTTATTCCACAAACAGAAAAGCTAAGTAATGAGAGATATACAGGGTACACATATAGAGATTTAGAAACATCTGTTTTTGCCGTGGGTTTTAAATAGTTAACTCTCATTTGTCACTATTCTATTAACTATTTTGTTGACTTTTCCCCTTCAATTGCATCTTAATAATAACAATTGATAAAGAGAACCAGGCCAATAGAAACTACATGCCAAAAGACCACAGTTGCTTCAGTATCACACCCACCAGCATGGGCAACTAATGTACAATGGTTTATAAAATTGGAACACCTTGAAAAAATAATGATTAAAACCGTAAAACTGACACAAAAACACTGTTATCCCTGTTTAAAATATATAAATACTTGCACAGCTGCAGGATGTTGGTGGAGTATTTGGGGCAAGTTAGATAGATAGATAGATCTTTATTGTCATTGTCACTTTTACAAAGGAACAACGAAATTGAAGGATTGCAACCACATGTGAGGGTGCAGTTTGTCTCAATTTCTTGTTTGGTTTTCTGCGGTGTGCAATTGAGGCGCTGCACCAAAGAAGGCATATAAAGGAAGCCGGCATGAGAAAAGGGGAGAAAACAGATGAAAGAGGAAAAGGAAGGACATAGACTGGACAGCGAGTGAGCAAGAGGAAAAAGAAAGGATGGTGGTTATAAGAAATGGAAAAGAAAAACAGGAAAAGAAACAGGACAAGAAGAGAGAGAGAGAGAAAGCCTATGTGGGATTGAATGGAAGCAGCTAGTTGGGAGCAGAGCTTCAGTGTGAGGAGTCTGTGGCCAAAGTGAGGGCACTCCTACTGAGCAATCTCCAGGGAGTAGGAGGAGCATGCCATGCAGTGTCTCCCGCAGAAGCTGAAGGTCAGGCAGCAGGAGATGTATGCGGCTTGGCATTGTGCCCCACAGTTGCCGAGGGCCCGGATGGCCGTCTCCTCAATTGCCAGATCCTGTACGGGATAAGCTGAAGAGACATCGGCTTTTAGAAAGTAGCATCGGGACATGTGAGTTTTAAGAAACAGTGAACAGTCTCTCGGATTTTGACCTCTGGTTTTAAGAAAATATTTATTGAACAGTTTTTAATCTTCAATTAGACACTGTTCATTTATTTACTGGATTATTTATTTATTGAAGATTTTTACTGTACTTTTGGATACTACTTGTTTTGATTTTGGTTGTTTTAAATAAAAGCATTTTTGCACTTTTATGCACCTACCCCTTCCTTTGTGTGTGCGTCCACGTCTGCTGGCTCATCCCTTGGGTATGTTATCGGTGGTAGCGGGTTCAAGAGGCTCCCTAGATCAACTGGGAGTGTGGAGCTGACCCGCACCACCATATTAAAATGCTACCAAAGAAACATAAACACATATTTTCCCTTATTACAAACTGAATTCTAGGGTAATCAAATCACAATGTCAAACATTTAGAAATGTGAAGGCTTTTTTTCTTTTCTCTTAACACAGAAGTGCATTGACTTATCCAAAATGTTTTGAACAGTTCATTGTTTCCCTGCTAAGTTTTATGCTCAGTAACTATATATGCATATTCACACAGGTCAAGTTCTGTTAGAACAAATTGCTTGGCACTGAAAAAATAATTCATTATAATGGATATTTTGTTATAATGGGACTGAAACAAGGCATGGTCCTTTGGCATGTACAGTTGACAAAGCTGTCTATGGAATGCCAAACTCATTGGTAACATCTATTTTCTTCTTACTATCAACAACAGAATCAACTTCCAACTTTTTCTATGGATTGCTTTGGCTTCATAAACGGTGCCCCAAGGAGTCCACAGTGCAGTTAGTTTTATTAAACTTCAAGGTCCTGGGGAGGTGTCTCAGGAGTCACCTTGGTGTCCAGAGCAAGTGCCACCTGCGTTACATAAATGGCAACCCTCAGGTGAAGTCACCTAATGGACTGGCCGGCTCTTTCTGGTTGCTGTCTGTTTTTTTATGAGTCACCCTTTTTTTTTTTAACTCGGAAAAGTTTTACATAAAAAGACCATGATAAAAATTTTGAAGAAATGAAGGTCACATATGTAAACAGGAATCATTGGATCTATAAATTTACAAGCACAAAATTCAAAGACGCATTAAAATGAAGCAAGATTAAAAAAAAAATATGGAGTGCAGGTTTTCATAGGTTAAAATCTCATTTGGATGTTTGAAGCACATTGAAAAATGGTTGAGTATAATAAACATGCAGCAGTCTAAGAAAGGCAACATTTTTTTCCTCAGTCTGATCAGTGTGCTCAGTGAAGTCAAACTCGAGGAACCCAGAAAAAAGTGGTGAAGTCTAGCTGCGGTGAATCTTCAGAGCTCTGTTAGATAACACCTAGATAGTAACCCTTCTCGGACTCTGCAGCTCCGCATAATAGTACAATCTAACTGGCTGTTCAGTTCAGTTCAGTTTTTAGGCCAAGTACAGAAGAAATATGTGTATTTTGCTGTTTTTTTTAAATAAATCAGAGGTGGAAGACTTACAGAAATCTTCAAAAGCACATAGCTTAGTGTCAGCTAGAGAGCTTTAGAACATCGGCAAGGACAACACATCTGCCTAATCACCTATTCCTGCCTTTGCTTAAAAAGGACAGAGACTAACTACTGTACTGTTTCATATGCCTTTTTCCAGTTGTTTTCTCTTCGCAAAACAACAATATTAAATATTACAAGCTATGTATTACTGTACATTGTTACTGTTACAATCTCCTTTTGTCGTTGCTGGGTGAAAGACGTTCATCTTTAGCAAAAAGTTACAAGTAAATGAACCAATTGTCAGGAGTGTGTACCTCCTGCAGAATTCAACCTTGTAATATCCCAAGACTGATCTGGACAAAGACACAAACAGTCATAATTTATTCTCTAAAGCACCTTCCCAGCATGTGTTAAATACCTTGAGAAATAAATTCTAGTGTTTCACTGAAACATATGCAAAGGAGTAAACATGAAACAGGCATTCACATACTGTACAGCCCCTAGCCTTGACAAAATATCCTGACAGCTTTTTAATGGAGGTCATTTGATTTCACTTTTCATTTGTTAGCCATAAGATGACATTAAAAGGAACTGCAGATCAATATTTAACTACATGATACATCTACTATAAAAAATGCGAAAGCTTTTCTACTGCACTCATGTAAGACAAATAATAAAGTACATATTCTGGGTAAGCCATGCCTGGCTTTAACTTACCTCTTCTAATCAGTGGGCACTGTTTGCACAATACCACCAGCTTGGCACTCATGCTTTTGCCAGCCTGTTGAATGGCTAGATTCCCCTCTTTATAGACATTAATGATGGAAATCGTGATATGCACACTGCCTCCACGTGTTACTGCTGTAATGACTGTCCCGGTAATCACTAGAAGAAAAAAAAAATAAAGGTAACAGTGTGCACTGCACTACATTTTTGATGGACACCAATCAATCTGGGATGCAAGCATTTTGGGATTGTGTCTAGATAAATGAAAGGGTAAACAATAAATAAATATACTTCTAAAAGTATACTAAATCATTGTTCATGCTGAACACTTTCCAAATACGATTTACCAAAAATCTGTTCATTCAGTTCATTTTAATTGGTTAAAGTGGAATGGAGCAATAGCTTATCACAATAGCAAAAGGTGTAAAGTTGGAATATACAGTAGCTGGAATGCCCATCCATTACAGGCTTTACAAAGCGACCAACTAATTTAAACAATAATTTCATACCCTGTGATTCCCAGATTGTTTCCTGCCAAATGATGTCCAGATAGGCTCTGCCCCCCTGAGACACTGTGTTGGACTGTGTATTTTAAATAACTGGATGGAAATTTACATTTAAATAGCTTATAGCAATTTCTAGGACAACATGTATTACAAATAACCTGTCTGTTATTAATAATGCTCACTGTATTTTGCAAGTGTTTTGAATGAAAGATGCTTAAAAAGTATGCTACCAGTTATAAAGTCCTGTAGAAGATCCAGGCCAAAGTAATGACAATTTAATTTGGCACGTAAATCCATCAGACAGATTCCTTTAATTCCTTAAAAAGAGTTTATTTTGAAATAAATAGCCACACATGCAAGCAAGTAGTCCGTGGAACTGTAATTAAGCATCTCGCACATAAACATACTGGATACTGGAGGCAAAAACATAAAGTTGTTCCAAGATGACAAACAGCCAGTGTAGCAACTGAATTGACACTTTCATTTCGCAACAGTTTGCCTACAGTACGGCTGCCCCTGTTTACACTCTAGAAACCATTTCTGAGATATAAATGCTTACACGGAGGAAAACCCTCAAGGGATCTTTTGAGAGACACAGACACCAATAAGAAGGCCAAAGATAGTACACTATGAAAACCAGCCCTTGTTGGGTTGAGCTAGTTTACAGCAGGAATAGAGCACATTCCGTCCTGGTGCCTCCTAGAAAGATTGGCGAGGTTTTCTTACCGAAATCACTTGAACAGTAATGACTCTCTATGGTCCCACTTCTTTTGCACTTCTGCTGACAAAGGGCTGCATTGTTCTTGACAGCTGAAAACATAAAAAGTGTTTTATAATGGCTTTTGTCTGACAGCAAAATAAATACAAATAAAAAACATGGTATGAGATTTTAATGGCCATAAATGTTTTAGTAAATATAAGGAAATTAAAGTTGCCACTTGTGTGATAAGTGATAAGTTTTAAAAGGGAAAGTAAGAGAGGCCAGATGGCATACTGTAGAATATTCCCTTCAATTAAGATTACTTTTATTAAGCACACAGCTACATATGAGCTTTTCACACTATATAATTACAGATAGGTATGAAAAACATATAAATGACAAACATAAATCTGACCATTTATTTCTGAATATACTCTCTATACCACCATCCACACTTGCAGATCAACATTGTTACAAAGCTTTTAAATAGAACAAAGCATAGGTCATAGGTGTCAGCTACCCAATAAGCACAGAGTATAAAGTCTAAAGATTCATGAAAACGACAAAAAAATATCAGCATAAGAAAAACATCAGGGAAACAGTGGCAACTTTTGAGTATTAACAGCAGTTGTCTTACAGTCCTTTAGTATCTTTTGTGACAGCCTCTTGTAGCCGCTGT
Organism: Erpetoichthys calabaricus; assembly: GCF_900747795.2. Classification (NCBI taxonomy): domain Eukaryota; kingdom Metazoa; phylum Chordata; class Cladistia; order Polypteriformes; family Polypteridae; genus Erpetoichthys; species Erpetoichthys calabaricus. The sequence goes on from NC_041395.2 coordinate 154,628,258, forward strand.
TGCTTCACAACCAGCACTAACACACAGAGCTAATAAGCCCCTGAATCTTCAGTTGTGGGGTCTTATCTCATCCCTGGAGAAAAGCCTAAAAGGTGCTAGTCACTGGTAGACAGAGGGTCATGTCTCCAAATGATACAATTGAGGGTATTACAAGGGTGTTATGTGGGGTTAAAGACAAGAGGCAGGCAGTTCAAAAGTACCTGCACACCAACATTCATTCCTTGGGACATTTGTGGCAACACCAGCTACATGTGGCATGCTTTACCCAGTGTAAAGGCTAGGACATTAGAGAGGTGTGAGCAGAAGGCCTCTGACAGGTTATCTTGTTCTAAGGCCAGCACTATGAAGTCTATCCCTCACTGTACTGTCACTGATTGTGCCTGCTGGTAGTTCCAGTAGCACTGTAGTTGACAGATCTGCAGCAGTCTTTCAGATGGAGCAGCCTGATATGTCAATCCAGTTCTGTTGTGGCCACACAAGTGTAACCAGATCTTGTACAGTTATCTGTCCTGCTGAAACTTTGCCTGCATTTGCGACACTGTGAAGTGACTTAAACCATAATCCCTGCAGCAAGCCAGTGGCTCTCTTCCTTGCTTCTAGTGACATGCGAAGCATAACAGAATTCATAGAAACTGACTAAATGCTGCCTTTGTTGTGCTGTGTCCTACACTTTGAATTAAGGCTTTTTTAAAGGTAACCTAATTAAGCATTGTTCCACCTAGCCTTTGTTGGATAAAAGTAAATCTAAGGAGATTTCGTGGGTTTGGAAATTTTCAATACTTCATATGGGAGGTATTTTCTACAAAAAAGAAAATAAAAATTATAAAATGAAAATGCAATCTCTCTTTTGCAATTTTATTTTCCAAGTTTACGTGCACGAATGCTGCAAAAATTAAACATACAATAACCCCATTTGCCATTTCATTTTCAGTCTGAACAGAAATGAAGCTGCAAAAATGAAAAGTAAAACACATTTCCACTTTGCATTTTCATTTTAAAGTTCTCAACATGCAAATTGGATGGGTCAATGGGTTGGACTTTGTACCTCAATTTCCCATAAATCTTTGTGCTTTGTAGTTGTAGAGCTCATCTACAAACATGACCCTGAACTCCCACTTCTTTTAGTTTGATGCCCAACCTCTCATGTGGCACCTTATCAAATGCTTTCTGAAAGTCCCGATAAATCACATGCTTCATTTTGATCATATCCTTTTGTTGTTTCCTCATGGAATTCCAGTATGTTAATAAAACATGACCTTCCTCATCTGAACCCATGCTGGCTGTTCAGTAACACTCCTGTACTTGCTATGTGTTGCTCAATCTTATCCTTAACACAAGAATCCCTAAAACCTTAGAAAAAAGTGATAATCCGGGGCCATCTTAAATTCCTTTGCACCTCTTCATCTGCGTCTTTGTTTTGAAATGTGTCAATCAGCACAAGCAGCCTGCTATCCCATCCTCCACTAAGGCAGCTAAATTTCCCCAACTCAAGTCTCTTTATCTGAGTGTGAGGTGCATTGAGTTGTATAGGGTAAATAATATATTGTTATTTGGAATACTTGCATTTCATGTGTGTTCCGTGGCTACAACGATCTGGGTAAATGTAGGATGACAGGAAATGTGAGGCAAGAAATGTTGAACACATAACTAAAACAGGAACCTTTTCCATGTTCAACTGGCAAAATGCTGACGTGAAGTGTGAAGACTGAAGTCTAAATATCAAATAAACACTTTCAGAAAAAGTACAGGTATAACAAAACAAGTGCACTTTTATCCAGGAATATAACTGAAGAAAAAATGGGTTAGGGTACAATGCTGACATGTGCACTTGGTTGGTGCAAAGGTAAGAAATGCGGTCTCATAATCAAGAGGTTGTGGGTTTAATTTTGGGTCCTTCCTGCTTTTACCGTTTCAAGTAGTGAGCTGCTCTTATTGTTACTATTATAGAATAAAAACAAAACACTTCAGTCGAGTGATGCGCAGCAGCTGGACGCAAACCATAGCTTGCAGTGTATCAGCACTGCTGTCATGGAGGATGTAAACTCAAGCACAGAATTAACGGTGGAACAAACATCAGCGGTGGATTCCACCCAAACTCCCAGACCTGCAGTCGAGCGGAAAACTTCCAGGGCACAGGCTGCATGTGAAGTGGCCCGGTGCTGGGGAGAAAAAGCTGTGGCAGATGGTGAATTCTGACATGACCTTGACCCTCGAGCAACTTCAAGGCACAGTGGATAAGAAGTAGGAGAGAATGGGAGACATTATTTATCAGTATGGGGCAGAACGCTTCAGAATACAAGAACCAAAAGGCGCTAAGCCAACCCCAATCCCACCAGTTTCCAGGAGGCAAGAGGAAATTAAGCATCTCGTTCAAGAAAGTAGACAACTTAAAAAACTTTGGAAGAAGGCCTCTGGAGTGGAAAAGGAGGGCATAAGCACTCTCCAAGCTGACATTAAAATCTGTCTGGCATCACTCCGTAGAGCAGAGAATCTACGGAAACGAAGAAGGAAGAAAAAATAAACAAGAAGTCAGTTCTACAAAGATCCCTTCAAATTCCTAAAGACTCTCTTCACCAAGGAAAAAAGTGGAATTCTAAAAACAACAAAGAACAACCTGGAGGAGCACTTGAGAACAACTCACTCTGATCCAAGGCGCTATGAACACCTAGCCATCCCCTCTGACGTTCCACCAATCGACCCCCCAGGAAATCAATTTGAGATTGGCCCTCCAACATGGAAAGAGGTGCAGAAGACAGTCCATCGGGCGAGAACAGCATCAGCCCCTGGGCCAAAAGGAATCCCGTACAAAGTGTACAAGAATGCACCAGATGCTTGTAGGTTTCTTTGGAGGCTCATGAGAACAGTATGGCAGAAGAGAACCATACCCAAAGTGTGGTGTAGGGCAGGTGGAGACTTGATCTCAAAGGAAAAGGATGCAATGAACATCAGCCAGTTCCGTCCAGTCTCCCTGCTTAATGTGGAGGGTAAAGTCTTCTTCAGTGTCATTGCACGGAGGATGGCCAAGTATCTGCTCAGAAATTAATACATTGACACATCTGTACAGAAGGCGGGGTTATCGGGCTTCTCTGGGTGTCTAGAACATGCTAGCATGATCTGGCATCAGATCCAAATGGCAAAGCTGGAGAAAAGGGACCTACATGTAATCTTTTTGGACCTCACTAATGCCTTTGGCTATGTGCCCCATGAGCTCCTTTGGTCTGCGTTCAGCTTCTTCAACATCCCAGACACCATCACAACTTTGGTTAAAGCCTACTTTCAGGACTTGCAGTTCTGCTTTTCAGCTCCGGAATTTACAACATCATGGCAGTGCTTGGAGGTAGGCATCATGGCTTGATGCACAGTCTCTCCCTTGGTGTTTACCATGGCAATGGAGATCATCATTCAAGCCTCAAAATGGGTCGTTGGGGGGGCAACGAGTTAGCTCTTGTCTGCCCCTCCCTCCCCTCATAGCCTACATGGATGATATTACTACCCAAACTACCAACGTCCCATGTGCCATGAGATTGCTCAGAAAACTGGAGGAGAATATCAGTTGGGGCCGAATGAGGGTAAAGCCATCTAAGTCGCGCAGCATCTCAGTGGTGAACGGAGTGCTTGCTGACCAGAGGTTCTTCATCGGAGATGAGCCAATCCCCACAGTATCGGAACAGCCTGTACAGAGCCTCAGAAGGTGCTACGATGCAAGCCTGAAAGACAGAGACCAGGTGAAACAACTGCGCAAGGACATTAATGCTGGCCTATGGTCCATCGACAACACCCAGCTACCTGGGAAATTAAAGACCTGGTGCTTCCAGTTTGGTCTCCTACCCCGGGCATTGTGGCCCCTTTAAGTTTATGAGGTCCTCATCTCAAAAGTAGAGAAGCTGGAAAGAGGAGTCACAGCCTACATTAAAAAGTGGCTCGGAGTTCCGCGGAGCCTCACCAACATAGGCCCTCTACGGAGACGGTGTCCTCAAGCTGCCCCTCACCAGCCTCACAAGTACAAGTGCACTAAAACACAACTGCAGATGACATTGAATGATTCTCAGGACAAAGTGTTGAGGAGCAACGCACCAACCTTGGCTACTGGGCAAAAATGTAGACCAGCAACAGCGGTGAAGGAGGCAATATCAGCTCTCAGATATGCTGACATCATGGGGAATGTTCAGCATGGAAGAGGAGGCCTTGGCCTTACAACTAGCTGCCCAGCCTGGAATAAAGCCATTGCTCAAGCACGGAGGAGGATGGTGGTAGAGTAAGTACGTCGTCAGGAGGAGGCTGCAAGGTGGGCCAAGCCAGTCCTCCCTTGGCAAACAGGGGCAGTGGACAAGGTGGGACAGTGTCAAAAGGAGGAAGCTTAGCTGGAACAATGTGTGGGCCATGGAGGCGAGGAGTCTGAGCTTTACCATCAGAGCCACTTATGACGTCCTGCCAACACCAACCAATCTCTATCAGTGGATTGGTGAAGATCCAGGGTGTGCCCTTTGCTCCAGGCCAGCCTCCCTCCGGCATATACTCAAAGGGTGTAAGACCAGTCTCACCCAAGGGCGATACACTTGGTGCCACAACCAGGTCCTAAAGAGCCTTGCATCCACAATGGAGGAAAAAACGATCTCTCATCAATGCCCTTTCACCACCAATATCTAATCACCCATGGACGACTGCCTTTGTCCAAGAAGGTGCTACAGTTACCAGGAGCAACTCCACACCATCGAAGAGAGGCCAGCTGTGCTTAGCACGCAACTGGAAACAGCTGGTAGATACTGGCCAACAGTTGGTGTTTCCTCCGGAGATTGCCACTACTACCTTGAGACCTGACCTGGTGCTCTGGTCCCCTTCCTGTTACATTATTGAGCTCACCATACCCTGGGAGGATTCAGTGGATGAGGCATATGAGCGGAAATATCTATGCTATGCTGAGTTAGCTGCTGAAGCGCAACTTCGCGGCTTGACCATGGAAGTTTGTCCAGTGGAAGTTGGATGCAGAGGGTTTGTGGCAACATCTACCATCAAACTGCTAACAGACCTGGGAATTAGGGGCCAGAGCCAGCACACAGCCATCAAAGCAGCATCAGAGGCAGCAGAGAGAAGTAGCCAGTGGCTTTGGATGAAGAGGAATGCCCCCTGATGGGCCCCCAAGTAACAAGCTTAGGCTGCCAAACATAGGTTCAGGAGATGTCAGTCATTTGACACCAAAGCGACTCTCATGACTAATTGGGCATGGGACACAAGCTTAGGGCTGATCACCCTATAGCTGGCCGCCTCTGGTGAGGGTGTATAGTGTGAAAGGCCGAAACACCCCATGAGCCAGAGGAACACTACTGATGATGTGTCCCAATATTCTACAAACTTCTCCAAGTCTACCATTCACCATTTACTGACAAGCGTAACTGAACCTATTGTACGTGCTTGCACAAGGATAGTAACATCTCATTCTGTGTTTCGTAATCATTTGATTTGAGCCTGTAACAGCCAGTTTAAATGTATAGTACTTGTAAAGGTTAGCGTTTTTTTATTATTCGATTTTATTATCTCAAGTCACGTTCACGCTCCCCCCGGTCTGACACTGTTAATTTTCAACAGAGGTGACCTCAGATGAGGATGAGGGTTCTACATCTGAGAAAGAGAACAGAAGCCCTCCCCGCAAGAAACGTCCAGTCACACATAGGAACAACGCAGCTGAACCTGGTGTAAAGGCGAAAGATGGCACTGTTTGGATGCAGCAAGAGGTTAGGCATCATTCTGCCAGTGAATCTGCCACACACATGTCCTTCAACGAAACAGCAGGGCCTACAGAGCTCGCTGAGGTATTGTGCAAAGTTCTGTTTGCAATTATATTTTCTGATGGCCTTTATATGAAAAACATTTATATGTTACTTATATAAAAGCCACATGGAATGTTATTTACCTATATTTATTTACTTATCTTCCAACAGCGTAAAGTCACAGGTAGACTGCAAAGCTTCCTGTGTTTGATCGACATAGGCATACAGGCAAAAGTTGGTGTCAAATTGCAAACATCTACAATAAGAAAGAGAGTTCATAAATTTGACCTGTTTTGCGAGGTGTGCCAAGGGAAGGCCTTTGCTGTCCTAAAAGAACATTAGATCAAAGACCAGGGGCGTCATGTATAACACGGTGCGTAGAACTCACACTATAACATGGCATAAGCACAAAAGCGGGAATGTGCATACGCACAGAAAAATCCAGATGCAGGAATCTGTACGTACACAAACTTCCACGTTCTTCCGCTACATAAATCCCTATCAGCGTGAAAAGTAACGCACATGCACGCGCCTTCTGTCCCGCCCCAACTCCTCCCAGAATTACGCCTCTTAAGCTCAGCCTTCTGTGAAAAGACAATGGGAAAGGAATGGGGGAAAATATAAGAATTTCAGCGAATACCAAGTGGAGGCAAAGGAAGAACATACTATTTGTTGGTTTAAACAGTGGTATAATCAACAAATGGAAGTTGATTGAGTCACAGAGTGTCGGAGAAACTCGAAAGCTCAAGTTCACAAAGTCGCACAGTGCCCGAAATAAAAAAGAAGTCACATATCAAAGTCGCCGTGAAAAGGCGAGTTGTAGCCCACTGTATGAGTGTCATATGAAAGCTTATTAGAGTACAGACAAAAAAAAATAGGCACACAGTGGGAAAAAAGCGCGAAATGTCAACTTTAATCTTGAAATTTCCACTTTAATTACGTAGTTTATTTTGCCATTAAAGTAGAACATCATAAACTTCATCTTAAAATCGTTTAATTTACTAGTTTCTCAAATCCCATTGTAACTAAAGTAGCATGTTAAATGCTTTGTTCTGTATTTGATCTTCTATGTTTTCTATGTGTGTCAATCACTACCTGCTTCTTAAACGGGCTTTCTCTTTCTCCGACAGGACACATAATCCATTACATTCGTGATATTACAGCTCTCTGAATAATTAAAATACTGAGATGTATACGTGATATCTTTTTCATGATGATAGGAATGAAAGCATGCTATTAAACATGGGAACATGGTGGCGCAGTGATTGGTCGTGTCTCACGCAAGAGGCTTGCTGCGCCATGCGTGACCTTCGATGAAATAATTTATTACAGAAGTACTGTTTCTTTCAAACGTACTAACCTCCAATTCCTGTCCTTACTTTTCTTTCTCCAAATACCCAATCGCCACACAATCAGCTCTGTAATAGGCGTGAAGCCATTTGTAAGCTTAGAACGCAGATTCTTCAAAACTTTTAAGGAACATTGAAATATCTTCGTAGTACATGTTTAATTATTCTATCCGTCTATCCTTCCAGTATCGCGTCAGCACCAGCAAGAATACAACGCAAGGCAGGAACAATCCGTGAACGGAGCTAGCGCTGCGGCACCGTGTCCTCACATGTTTAATTATTAACAATACAGATTATTTAAATGAAGTTAAAGTTTTATCTGTATAATATAATCAACATATTTTGCTGCATTTCATCTTAAAAATGATATCGTCATCATATGTAAATACGCACTTTATAAAGTGGCGCAGGTTGTGCAATATTATAACTGTAGTTCAAGTTTACAGTGAGGTAATTGTACTTATAAGTACAAACAGTTCTACAAGGAGCACTTGATGGACTGATTGAGTGCGTTTATAGTTCTTGGGATGAAACTTTTTCTAAACCGCGAAGTCCGTACAGGAAAGGCTTTGAAGCATTTTTGCTGTGGCCAAGGCAGCGTCTGCTTCATGCTGTATACCGATAATTCTCTTTCCAATCAGCTGCTGCTGTGATTCCCCACTCAGATACAGTGATATAAATACTCTGAGTGGTGCAGTGAGAGTAATATGGAAAAAGATGATCTGCTGTGGCAACCCTTAACGGGAGCAGCTGAAAGAAGAAGAAGATGCAGTGAGCGTAACAACGCTAAAGCAGTTATGGTATTTGGAATACTATGGCTAGTCCCTGGACCATTATATTGTTGCAGGTTAATTACAATCAGATGCATTACACTAATAAACAATATGCAGTTAGTTTCAGTGTATTTATAAAGCTGCGTCAGGAATGTGGATCTAAGAAAGAAAGGGTGACCACACAGGAACAGTAGCACTGCTTTGACGCTGGGTGCCGCCAGTCTGCAAAACCGAGCGGAGAAATTGCGTATGCCAGGGTATGAGGTACCGTGGAAATGTGCGTGGTGTGGTGGATTGCCGGCTTCCTATTCCGGCCCTCATCCCCAGGCCGCCAGGAGGAGCTCTCCCAACAGCATGGACGTGCCCCGAGTTCTAGCAGGGCCTCATGGACTATGTAGTTTTTATACACAGCCCTGCTGGATACCTTGGGGACCACTGGGAGTCGCTGTCGGAAAGCCCGTGGACTCCTATATGCCCTATAACCCGGAAGTGCGTCATAATCCCGGGACAGGAAGAAACAACGTGCTTCCGGGGTGAAGATAAGGACTGTTTACCCTGACCCGGAAGGAATAAGGAACTGTGGACTGTTGGGCAGGAACACCTCTGGGTCAGGGTGTATAAAAGGACTCTGGGAAAGCCCAGACACTGAGCTGAGCTGGGAGGTAGGGTGGCTAAGTGTCTGGGAGAAGGAGGAGAGAGAGTATTTTGATTAGTTTATTATATGAGTAGTGTGGAGTGGAGGGTGCTTTGTGCACGCAATTATAGTACAATAAAAGAGTCTTGTACTTTCATCTGGTGTTTGGAGTGGTACCTGAGGGTTCAAGAGGTGGACACACGCCTCAACTGCTACACTGGTGTAGTCGGCAGGATTCTCTGGCCGTCAGTAGGCAGGGGACCTGAATCTCAAGTAAATTTTGTGTATGCAGACGATCCTAAGAAGGTCCCGCTTGAACACACAGAGGTGAAACCCCCACCCACTATAGAGAGCGCTGCGACTGTGAGCCTATTTATACTTCGGACCAAGATGGGGAAAAAATCCAAAAGGAAGAATGAGCGAGCTCAGACGATACAGAAACTCGCAGAGATGTGGCCACCGGAGGACGCCGCGACGTTATGGTCTTACCTGACGGGTTCTGCGGAAACCAGAGCTGAGATCGACGTAGCGAGGGAACACTGGCTAAGGCAACAACAGAGCAGTGAAAGGATGACTGTACTGGAGCCTGAACCAAGCCATCGTACGTCGGAGGTATGTGTCGCAACAAAGCCTGAGGCGCGAGGAACTGTGTTTTCTTATATTGCAGAAGCCGAGCAGTTCGGGAAAACATATGAGAAAGACACATGCCTCATACCTGGGCAAGATGGCCGCGAACGCGAGGATGCTGTAGATGTACAACTGGGAAATTTATTCGTGGAGGACGATCACGTGGATCATCCTGGTGCAGGCTGGGGTGGACACACACCTTAACTGCTACACTGGCGTAGTCAGCAGGATTCTCTGGCCGTCTGTTGGCAGAGAACCTGTGTTTTCAACAAATTTTGTGTGGGCAGACAACCCTGAGAAGGTCACACTTCATCGCACGGAGGTGCAAACACCACCCCTCGCTGCATTAGAAAGCCGTATGTTACTGCGGACCATGATGGGGAAGAAATCCGGGAAAAAGAAGGGCAATAACAACTGGGTACAGAACCTAACGGAAGCCGAGATGACCTGGACTTACCTGACTGGGAGTGAGGAGGACCGGGCACTGATAAAGGCGGAACGAGCTCGAGTGGCGCAACAGCAGGAACGCTGTCAGCCATTGGACGCGCCGGAATCCCCAAACAGATTGGGAACATCGCTGCCAAGTCTGGAGGTATGTGCCGAGAAAACGCCCGCAGTGCCGGGGACTGTTTATTCCTATTTTGCAGAGGCCTGCTTCCAGAAAGCAAGCGGTGAGTCGGATGCCTGCCTCATACCTTGGCAAGATGGCCGCGATACCAAGAAGGCAAGCCAGGCTAGGAGTCTGCAGCAGAGAAGCCCATACGTGGAAAACCACCACGTGACCTCGCGCGATGGATGCCGGGATGGTGAAGGTCACTTTGGATCCTTAGGTGAGGTCATACATTCCCCAACGGTTCTGAGCGCCCTGAAAAGGAAGGGGGAGGCAAGCGAAGCAGCGCCGAAATTAAGTAAAGAAAAAGAGGAGCGGGATGTGACTGAACGGTCTGCCGACAAATTAGAAAAGGCAGATCGCAGTCAGCCACTGGAGGCTACCCGATCCTCTTCGGACTCCAAATCCCAGGAGCCTTTGCGTGACCCAGCCGAACACGTGCCCAGAGGGCACGTGCTCATTGGCTCCCGGCCGGCAGGTAAGGAAAATAAGGAAGCGAACTTACCTCCGGCTGAATTAAATAACTTTGTGGACTTATGGGATCTCGAGAAGTACCTCGAACCCGTATACAGTTTCTTTCAGGGTTTGAAGGAGCTGAAGACACGCGTGGAGGAGCTGGGAGCTACAGCCAAGGCGCCGCTGAAAGGACTACTTGAATACCTGCGGCGATTAGGCCAAGAAGCCCCGGTCTTGATTGATGCGGCTGTACAGGTAAGCCAAAGCTGTACCGTATATAATAAAGGGACACAGTGTGATCCGGCACTGCAGTTAATAAGTAGCGGGTGCCAAAGCGCTGTGTGCCTGACAGTAGAGCGTGGCATGATAAACGAAAGATCGGGAGAAGGAACGAACGAGCCGGGGCATGCGTATGACGCGACCTCCCAGAGCGAATCAAACCTCCAGACTCTGGCCTGTGTGTTGAGCGAGGTGTTGCTGGTAACCGGAGAGGTGGGAGAAGTGCCGATCACACCAGTACAGCTAAACAGTGCTGTTACCCGGAGTGATACGGTGCTGATGACGCCGCCTCCTAAAAAACATAAATTGAAGGGCGTGCAGACAGCAAAGGGGCTCTCTTTTTCCAGTAGAAGTAAAACGCGGGTCTCCTGACAAGGTGGAGATACGGGTTAAGAGCAGCATGGCGGCCGTAAAAAACCCTCCTTAGCGGAGAAAGGGGCGGAGATGGAGCTGACGGAATTTCCGAGATGTTTCTGGTCTCGTAGAGGAAGACCACCAGGAGGGCATCATTGGTGCTACAACTGCCGTTGGCCAGGCTACGTGTGGCGAAGTTGTCCCCGGAGGACAGGAGAGCGGTGGGACAGAAGATACACCATTCCCCTAAGGTTCTCTGAGGGGCCTAGACAACACAGCGAAGGTCCGACTGACGTGTCCTCCTGGAGGAGGACGTCCCTCGCGGGGCTGGACGATCCGCCCCAGTTGTCGTCGCTAAGGGGGTGGAATTGTGAAGGATGGCCGGCTTCGTATTCCGGCCCTCACCCCCAGGCCGCCAGGAGGAGCTCTCCCAACAGCATGGACGTGCCCCGAATTCCAGCAGGGCCTCATGGACTATGTAGTTTTTATACACAGCCCTGCTGGATACCTTGGGGACCACTGGGAGTCGCTGTCGGGAAGCCCGTGGACTCATATGTGCCCTATAACCTGGAAGTACGTCCTGGTCACGTGAGCAGGAGAGATGACGTGCTTCCAGGTTGATGTTAAGGACTGTTTACCCTGACCCGGAAGGAATAAGGAATTGTGGACTGTTGGGCAGGAACACCTCCGGGTCAGGGTGTATAAAAGGACTCTGGGAAAGCCCAGACACTGAGCTGAGCTGGGAGGTAGGGTGGCGAAGTGTCTGGGAGTGGAGGATTGGTATTTGTGATAGTGTATTGATTTATATGAGTAGTGTGAAGTGGAGGGTGCTTTGTGCACGTGATTATTGTACAATAAAGAAGAATTGTACTATTACCTGGTGTTTGGAGTGGTACCTGAGGGTTCAAGAGGTGGACACACGCCTCAACTGCTACAAGAGAAAAACCTGTGAAGCATGGTAGTGGAAATGTTATGGTTTGGGGTTGCTTCGCTACCTCAGGGCATGTGGAACTTGCAGTCTTTGAGTCAACTATGAATTCTGCATCATATCAAAGTGTGCTTGAAGAGAATGCAAGTCCATCTGTCTGAAAGTTAAAGTTGAACCAGAAATGGATATGACACATCCACTAAGGAATGGCCCAAAAAGCAGAAATGTAGGGTTATGGAATGGCCTAGTCAAAGCCCTGATTTGAATCCCACTTAAATGTTGTGGGGGGATTTGAAACAGGCAGTACATGCAAAAAAAAAAACCCACAAATACCTTGCAACTGAAGGAATTTTGCGTGGTCAAAAATTTCATCGAGTCAATGTTAATGACTGGTGGGCAGTTACATAAAACACCTACAAGAAGTAATTTCTTTTAAAGGGGCAATACCAGCTTCTGAGGTCAAGGGCATACTTACTTTTTCCCCAGTAGACCAAAACATCTGTTGCTACTTTTCTCACTTAAATGAGTAAAAAGGCAAATTTTCCTTTGTGTTTTTATTCAAGTATAGGACGTTTATCTGTAGGCACTGTCTGTATTGAGGTAAAATATTTAAATGATCAGATATATTGAAAAGGACAATAATTTCCATGTGCTGTTCTTACTTTTTCACATGCCTGTATAATGATTGATTTGAGTGGCCACTAGAGGGTGGACCTTTCTTTTTTGATCCCATATCTTTGGTGGGATTACAGCAAATAACTGCATGTTTTAAAAAGTGCATTTACACATACTTTGTTTAATCAATTGTCAAACTCTATAAAATACATAATCTACTCCACAATTGGGCCTACTGATATTATGATCAAGTGTCACTTCAGCAGCATGTAAGGTCTGGGAAAGGCAATATGATCTCTGTCATCAGTAAAAAGGTCTTACTATAATGTGAGCAATGAAAGCCCTGAGCATCCTTAACTAAAATATGCTACCATCATGGAGCAATAATCTAAGACACTATTACGTATGAAACAGAAAAAACTGTACCAAATATCAATGATGGGCAGACTGTTGCCCAGTAGTTAAAGAGAGGAACTAAAAGTCAGAAGTCTCCAGGTTTAATTCATTCTCTCTACCTACTTTTGTTTGAATTCATTCACTGATGAAAGACTTAAACACAGAAACGTGGAATTTGTTAAAGTAGCTATTTGGCATGCTGATTTTTATCTTTTCTCTGTGCTATAAAATTGATCCATTTATTGCTGCCTTATCAATCATCATGAATGTGTCCAAAGGATTAACATTTGAAAATATTGGAAATGATCTCAATGTATCTTCATTAGGCCATCAACCATGTATCTTCATAAGGCAGCAATGTTTTTATATTCAAGAATAAACATAACAATTTACTTTTTATTCTCATTGTGGCTACACTTATTGCACAACATGATCTTAGGGAGTCTATCAATTAAGTACAAAGCAGGAACCCACATATAGTGCCAGTGCATTGCAGGACATGCATACTCACGCTGCACCAATAATTATAATTCCTGTTAGTCTTTGGCATATGGAGAAAGCCAGAATTCACAGTTAAGCAAGGGCAAAAGAAATTCTGTATTGACAGGGCACAGGATCAGACCTGAACCAAACACTGAACCAGATAGGCAATAGCGCAAACCACTATGCCTATCTATTATAGTTTACATTAGTCAACCATGACTTTTTAAAAGAATTACTACATCTGTAACATTGTTGAGATCAAATGGTTAAAAAATGTGATTATGTTACAAAATTCCTATTTATTTTCTATTAATTCCATCTACTTCCTGTGACAATTTTTATGCAACTAAGCAGAGGACCTTTAGTCATGAGGTATCCTAGATTTGGCAATTACAGTCACTGATCTTGTGGCTGCACCATGTCAATTTACATACTTTTGAACCAAAAATCACAGGCCATGTCACATTTACTGAACAAACATGATCTACCAGCACAGTTGTGTTTGCCCCTTGCTATTTGAAGGGTTAACAGCTGTGGCGAGTTCATCAGTAATCTCGTCATGGCATATATAGCATGAAACATCAGAAAGACGAGCCTCTCATCTGTATGTGATGTCCAAAGCCTCCATGTTACCAGATGGAGCCAGCACTGTACTAAGGGTTAACAGCTGCAATGATCTGAGAGACAGTCCCAGCCATTTTTTCTTTTTTTCCATTCTGTTATCATACATAAATCATAAGGCTTTGGGAAGATAAGCCTCTCTTCTGTTTGTGAGGTTGTAAACATACATATTCCTTAATATTTGTTGCTACATTCTATGGATGAACTTCATGATGAACATTCATTGGTTGTATGAACTCTCCTATGCACAAAACCCAGCCATTCTGACTTAAGAGAAAACCAAACCTGTCTGATTTTATTGTAGCCAGCCACAGACTAGTTTGTCTCAATTGTTAAGTATGTCACATTAGGTGACCGGCTTCATGGGAGTGTGGCACTAACTTCTTCCAACTTGCTAAGATTACTTAAATGAAGGCTATGACTGAAAACTGCTGGAAAGGATGTCTATAGAATAAAGATTAAAAGATTGTATGAGTTCCAAAAATATGCTTGTCATTTTTATGTTGTTCATTGTGAAAGACACCATATAAAAGGAATAATCAGTAAGTACACAGTTCTTTTAAATGTTAGTCATCATGAAAGATGCCATATAGAACAACTGTGGTTAAAGTGGCATGAAAATAACATAACTACAGAAAGAAAAGTCAACAAGTTAACTGTACTGAGTGGGGTCACAGATGTCAGCCAAGGTACCACTGAATCACAAAATGATTTGATAAAAGAAAATCTTTAAAAGTTATCCAGAACTAGAAGATATCTAATATTGATATGTTTGGGAATACATGTACCAACTGAAAGACATTAAGAGAAAAAAACAGAAGTACCTACTTGTTGCTGCCGTGGTACTAACTGTGGAGGTAGTAAGAGGAGGTGCTGGAGTTGTTGGGTATTTTTTAGGCCTGAATTTATACTGACCAATGAAACCATCAGCAGTTAGACTCAAGTCAGAGAGAAACTGAATAAGCAGCTCATTTCCTTCAGAAATAATAGGCCTGTTAAAAAAAGAGAGAAAATTAACAAAAAGGATAACCTTATAAAACAAAACAGAACAGAAATGGACAAGGTCAGGTATTTCCATTTCTTAAAGAAGGAAAAAAATGAACTAGTAGATGTTGTTTACTTTGAGCAGGGCTTGTCTGTCAGCCTCCAAGACTTTCAAAGTCACCGTAGCCACACATTTGATAAGCAGACCCCGGGGACATGTGTTGTTTTCAGTCATAAATTGTGACCCAGAAATTCAGCTTATATGCCTAGGGAATTTTGGTGCATGTTCTAATTTGTGAAGGTTAAAAAGTGAGTATTCTTGTAACAGAGCATCCTGCTCAGACAGTGAAAAAATAAAGGTAGAAGTGATTAGTTACTCATTAAATTAAAAGATGTAAATTGTATTTTAGTTATCTTTTTTAAAGTCAAAAGCTATGTTTTTTTTATTTTAAGAATACCCATCTGAAAGGTAATATGAGGAAATGAACTGTAACTCTAAAGAACTGTAACAATCCTTCGTCCTCCTAAAACAAAAACCAGTAGGAGCCCTGTATCTACTGTTTTTAATAGCTCAACCTGTGTCTATAACAATCTCAATCTTTATTTTAAAGCATACCTTTCATAGCACAAACTCAGATGTGCCACAATGAAATTCACACTACATAAATGGGTACAAAACTGAACAGAAGTGACATTCAGATTTGTTAACCAACTGGTGTTTAGTTCTTTGTAATATCCTTTTAAGTAATTACTAAGAAAACAGCATCTGAAAGTAATTAACATTAATCAATCTTTTATTGTCAACATTATTTCAAAGAATTTTAAACTGACTCCAAATTTAAAATTTTATACATTGTCTTTAACATTATATGCAGTCACAGTACTTTAAAAAGCAATTAGAAATAACTTTATTTTATATAGCTCTTTTAATTTTTGTAAAGTGTGTTTTATACCACCATTATCAATGACAGTATTAGAAAGCAAAACAACGGATTCATTTTTAGTAGTTAAGAGTGTATTGTATAGTGTGTAATAGTACCATGTTCTTTATAAAGCAGTAAGGAATAATCAAACCTTAATTTTGTATATAGGCCTTTTTGCTTTTATAAATTTCCTTTTATATGATTACAAACAACATTTAAAATCAGACTCAGCTGATCAAGCTATAGTACATAGTGCATTTTACAGTGTGCACTATCACCAGTTGATTTTAAAGCAATCAGGAATAATACATACGTTTTATCTCATATTGCTCCTTTCATTTTATATAACACAGTTTATGGGTTGCAGTATCACAACGTGCTTCTGAAATCTTAAACAAATATTCAACAATATCTCAAAGCAAATACTTCAGAAAGTAGCCCATTTACTAACCCAGGAGGGCTGTCGCCACAGTACTTTCCAATTCTTTTTGCATCATTGATTTCACCCCCGTTGAAAATAGCCACGTAGTCATAACGGCAGTAGTTGTCTCTTTCCACGTCAAACTTTTCAAACTTGACTTCGATGATCTTGGACAGGTGAATGGAAAAGTCAACCAATCAAATTGTATCTAATATTTTTTATTTACAATAATTAGCACATTATGAAGTTCATGCTGTCATGCTATTTACATTACCTGGCTTCTTGGAGCCACAATGTGCCAGGAACAGGTCACGCCAGCTGGATAGTCTCGGTCTGGCCAGTTAGGTGTCTTAAAGGTGCCAGAAGGTTTATCTAACCGACCACCACAATACTGGTCACCTACAAATGCATGTAAGTTTGAAAATATATCTCAAAATACATATTTATTGCCTCTCTAAAGTTAAACAATTATTATGACTGATGATCAATTGAACAAACAGAAACATTCAAGAAAAATAGTATGTAGTCTGTCAGTCACTTTACCTAATATAGCAATTCTCACAGCATTTTATGCACTCACTGTGCAATTCATAAAGGTTCAAAAAGAGTACTAACAAAGTTACAAAAAAAAAACCCAACAATAACAAAGGTAAGGTATTAACTGAAAGAGATGTCACCAAAACAGGTACACCCTGGCAAACCACCCTAGTCAATTTTGTTACCTTTGACCATTCTCCATGTGAACCCTCATCCCAAAAGAAAGTTTTGGCTGTTGTCCCATTTATTCTATTTCACACTCTATAAGATATTAGCTATTAGCTAAGCACGAGACTCACATACAATATCAGGCTACCAAAGAGTCATCTGAGCTAACTATTCATTATTTGGGTTTCCCTGCAATCCCTTAAAATGCTAGTCCCAAGATAGGTGCTTAGATATCATAGTTGGTACTTCACCCACTACAAGTCATAGGAGATACTCAAAGCAGTGATGTCCCAAAGCTCCAGGGACTTTATTTCCTGGCCACTTCATTGTCTGTGTAGAGTTCACATAATCTCCCCATGATTGTGTGTATTTTCTATCATATCCCAAAGATGTACATGTTTGGTTAAATGGTGAACGGTGATTGTAATCTGGACTAATACGAGTAAATATGTCATGCCATGGTTTGGTGTGCAGTTAGTTTTTGCCATAGACCCAATGCTGCCACACATTACTCTAGTTGTTCAAATGCCCTGTAATAGACTAAGAAAGTTCAGATAATGGATAAAGTCCTGTCTGTTCATAATTTGAGTTATCTTTATCATTTGCTTTTTCCATACATTTTCATAAAAACCCAGTAAAACTAATGTTTTTTATGAATCATGCTTTCAGTGTTGCAACTTTAAAAAGTTATTTTATTCGTTGTGTGTTTTTAGCATTTTTTGCATCACCATTTTGATTATTGTTTTCCAGCACAAATGCCAAGTTTTTGTGGTCCCCAGGGCTATTTTGTTGTTGGCAGCAACACCTATTGTTATCAAGCATTGACAGGAAATTATACGCAAGCGGCAGCATTCAAGCTTAAGGATAGTTCTCTAATCACTTATATGCACTCCTTCAGTGTTTTTACCTTACGTTTACCAACAGTATGGTTGCAAGGATACCAATGCCATTAATATTTAGAATATTTACAGATCTCAAAAGAAGAAGATGTTACAAAAAAGAGTGACCAGTCCAGGAATAAACCCAGGTCCTTAATAGTTGACAACTATGGTATAGTGCCATCATTTTTGTTAATTATCTACATATTTCTTTATGTACCAATTAAACATGTTTTACTTTGCTTACTTATTTATGTTTATATGTATTTTTTTATTAATTGGTTTCTAAATTTACATAAAAAAATTATTGTTTTCCATATTCATTTCTTTTGATTTTATAAAGGGATATCCATGACTATATTAAAATAAACATGCAAACAAAGTACAAATGAATTAATGAATGTCCCCAAATTCATTGTTTTAACTATTACTTTACTTTGTCCATTTCTTTAACTATAAAGAGTTTTTTTTTTCATTAATGGCAGCAACCAGAACAAGAAAGAAGAACCAGGTTTCTAGGAGTTATTCCACTTCAAAAAGGGACACTAAATGAAACAAAGAGGCATTACTTGTACAGTAACTGCATTGTATACTTACAAGAAAAATATGGAAGAAATTACTACAGGTCTTATTATTCTTTTTAGTTTCATGATTTTGTTTCTTTTTTAATTATCTTTGCAGAGTTTCACACAGTACATGAGCTCTATCTCTTCCAGTTCCTTTGATATTCATGTTTGGCTTACAGTTGAAAATCAACTTTCCAAGTCATGCTGAATTCAGTAGTAAGCACCAAAATGCACTATGTGCTTGTATTTCATCTGTGACCCAATGCATTTATGATACAATTTTTGTTCAAATTAGTAAGTACTATGCAAAACAAAACAACAAATACAAGTGTTTAAAAACAGCACAGTGACTAAATATGCCATACCTTTTGTCTTTTAAATGCAATGTAAAATGCAAGCAGTCACTGTGGTTTTCCTATACGAATTGAAGCTAAGGTCATCAACACTGATTCTGCCAATAAAGTCAGAATTAAGTGAGCCACAAAATACCATGGGTGGTTGTAGAAACCTTCAGGAAATCTACTATGTAATAAAACACTAAGGTCTGTGTGTCTGATCCCTTAGAGCAATCTGACTGGTCAGTTTGGCTTTGGTGTGATTGGCCAGTTTGGCTTTAATAAAGTGAGTGAAAGAGGAAGTGTGAGTGTGAGACACACAAGGAGAAGTGAAGACATAGCAAGTATTCATACATTGGTGCAATTTAGAGACCTCAGTAAACAAGACAGGATTGATTTTTTTAGTGTCCACTTTGCACTTTTTGCTTCTGGCATACAACAAACAATTTCGACACAGAAAGAAGCATAATAAAAAATGAAATCAAGACCCATGATGCTGAAAACACCGGGTCAAACTGAACATATTAATTCCTTTATTTATATGGTATTCTGTTTTGGAAAAAGTATTTTCCACAGTCTACCCAAATAATGCAAAAACAGAAGATGAATTTACATACAGTATACTGATCCATCCATTACTATATAATTCTTTAAAACACCCATTGTTTCTCTCAGTTTTCATTGCAGTCTAAGTGGACAACGTTTTGCACTTCCTCTCAAGTTATTTTGTCCTGGAAATGAATGACTAATTAGCAAGTACACTGATGCAATTTCAAATTTGTTCCAGCTCACACTGTAACCTTAAAAAAAGATACATCCCTGACTTGACACTGATACTGAAAGAGTGTGTATACAACTGAAGAATGTACATTTGGCTCAATGAAGAATGAACAGAGAAAATCTAAGCTTTATAAAGTGCATAGTCATGTTTACTGTGTCTCAGTACTTGCCAGATGAGGACAATGGTGAGCCCACATAAACTTCCAAACTTGATCTTTTTTACTTTATAGTTTTAAGAGACTGACACATTATTGAATTTAAATGTAAGCATTTATATCTTTAAGAAAGCTGTTATCTACTTGCCTTTATTGTTTACTATGAGATCCTAACTGCTACATGATTCCAAAGTCAAAACAATAGTACTACAAGGCTTACTATATGTGACCTCTTCTTTAATACAACAGTAATACAGCTCTAAGCAGTTATGTGTTAATAGACCGTACCTCTCTCATTTGGTTGAGCAGCAGAGTAAGTGGCGATGAAGCCATTACCAGCTGTATTGGCATCAGAAACCATCTGAATCAGCATCTTGTTGGTACTGGCAACAATGGCGCCAGGACGGAAAGTTCCACAAAATCTGCCAAGCCGCTGTCCATTTGCATGACCATTGTATACATCTACATAGTCATATCGACAGAGGCTGTCACTTTCCAGATCAATTAATTTAATTGAGAGAACCACAACTTTCCCTTCTGGAACCTACAAATAATGCAGAAAAATACTTATGAATGAGCTGCAATGTTCAAGTACATATATATATATAAAATGTATTATTGATAGTAATTTCACATGTGATATAGCTGAACCCGGTAAACCTTTAATAATTGCTCATTTTATTTTAAATAGCAAGTTTTTAAACTTAACAGAATCCTCAACTGCATTCAATCAGTGGCTTGTATCACACGGTGCATAGTAAACATCCCAAATCACTTTTATTATTGTAATATAGATTCTAAAATTTTAAACACTATATATATTGCTGTGATTAGAACTCTTATTTTATGTTTCCAAGTGAACTATATCTTGCATAAACAATATAGGCAGCACATCCAATTTCCTACGGTGGTTATGCATCTCTGTCATTTAAGATTACATAGTCTTACATCCC
Source organism: Erpetoichthys calabaricus (assembly GCF_900747795.2). Lineage (NCBI taxonomy): Eukaryota > Metazoa > Chordata > Cladistia > Polypteriformes > Polypteridae > Erpetoichthys > Erpetoichthys calabaricus. Next base: position 154,648,848 of record NC_041395.2, read on the forward strand.
TTCTGCACATTGTATGTTTTCCATTAGGAGTGTCCTTCTAGGAAGCCAATGCACACATTATGCTAAACTTAACGAATAAATCTAGAATAATAACTTAAAAAGAAGTGTGGAGAATTGAGCTTATTAACTTGTGTTATTGTCTGTGCTTTTGGAATAAATTTGTTTTGAGGCCTTACAGCTTAATTTGAGCTTGAAAGCTTAAAGATCACTTCAGGTTTGGATTCACCAAAAAAAAAATCTCAACAAACTTATTGGCAGACTGCTATATGTGTTATACTTTGCCCCATAACTGCTTTCAACTGGCGGTCAGCCTCACATTTCAAAAGGTTTCTTTTTTCCAAGGCCAGCAATCGCATATTTTCCATGTCATATCTGAATCTGAACAATTGTATTTTACTTCTTTCATCTCACTAGCATGTTAGAAATGTGGAAAAGCAAACCTTAGGCTACTAACAACATTGCAACCACAACAATGTGGAACCTGCCAAGTATATTAAAATGCACTCATACCCACTGGCTAACGCTACACAAATGCTGGCATAATTAGAAATATGTGATTTAGAAACTTTGTCTGCATTGAATTAGTAAGTTGAGCTAGTCCAGTGGTGTAATGCCTAACCACAAGGCTGCAGGTTCAAATTACCAGTATTGTGTCATTCTGAGCGAATCACCTAAACTGTCTATACTCTAAAAATATGTAATGCGGTACATTCAAGTAAATTGTTCATAAGTACTTTCAGAGTTGTAGCATGGAAAAAAGCTTGAATATTTTATTTTAAACATTCATATGCTTATTAAAGCCACTATCATAAATAAATGTGACAAAATTTAAATAGGTATGCAACATGACTTGAATATTGGATAGAGAAAGGGCTAAATAAGAAAAAAAGTCTTGGAATAATACAAGATATATACTCACAATAAAGGTTCAACATTAAAATTTTCGTTCACTGTGCATCACAGAGTGTTTACCATAAAGGGCATTAGACAAAATGAACATTAACACATTATTCCTAAAGGTGCTAATTAAAATGAACATTGAAAGATATCTGAAATGGTAAGAGAGACACTTTAAACAGAGTATTCATGCAATGTAAAATAAAGACCAATAGTACTTTCAGGTAGTGTTCACTATCAAATGTAATAAAAACTAAAGAATTAGTGTGCTTTTAATGTGCTATATAAAATAAAGGTTCACTGTGCCTAAGATGGAGTTCTGCAAAAAAATGGCATGTATTGAGATAGTATGTGCAGCTAACATTTTGCTAGTTTAATACCTTGTCTGTTTTTCATCATTCTTAACTGTTAGTTTTTAGCTACCCAGGTCCTTTGTAAGGTATTTCCCTTATACAAAAGTGGATTGCTAACTGTTTTTTAACATTCAATAGAAAGTGCCAGCAACGTGTCTAAAACCATTGCAAAGTTAATCACAAGACCTGAACATATTTCTCCCTGGGGGCAGAAAAGTTAATCTTGCAGCTGGCAGTCAGCTTCACTCAAGTCACATCCAAACACTCATCAAACTATCCACACAAACAAGTCTTTGAAAGTTCAAAAGTTTAAACTATATTAATAATTTCATTTTTTGTTGTACATTATGGAAATTTAGTAACTAATCTGTTTATCTCTTGCATACACCTGAAAAGACCATAATCAGCTGATAAAGGTGTGCTTGCTTTAGTAGTGAAATACCAAGCTTTGCAACGTTACTTAACTATGGATCCATTCATGCATTTTCTTACTAATTCCAATGTAGGGATATAGAACGAGAGAGAGGGGCTAAGCTTGCACCATAAGCCACAAGTGCAAGCCAGAGACTAACTATTAACTTTTGTCCAGTCCAGCGTAGACTGCACAAACACACACTTTTACACTGGGCTACTTTAAAATGGCCTCTCAGTGTAACTTGCCAAGCTTTTGGATACTGAAAGAAAACAAAGTTCCAAGACAAAATCCTCATGGTAACAGAAAATACGCAAACAATATACTGTGATCAATTTAAGATTTGAAGCCACCCTCTCTACAGCTGTGGATAATAATGCAAAACACTTAGTAGTTATGCCGCAGACAAATTGTAATATTGCATAACCTCAAATTTAGGACACACTAGGAAATAATTCACAAATACAACACACTAATACTAAGGTGCTCCTTCTAATATTGTACTTACTAATAAATTAGTGCATATTCAGTATGTAAGTGTAAATTGATTAGCAACGTGGACAGGGGCTAATGACCCAAGTCAGAAAAAATAAGGCTTGGAAATTCAAACTCACATCTGGCTGACTGTGTGACCCAATATACAATGGCTACTAACCGTAGTATGTGCTAGGCCAACACAACATTGAATGACTGGGTTTAAATTCTGGCCCAATGGCTGTATACACCATCATGTTTGCAAATTCTTCCTGGCCCAGTATGTGTTTGGTTTGGCTTCTCTGGTTTTCCTCTCATATACCACAATAAAGGTTACACTGACTCATTATTTGCCCCAAGGCAGTGAGTGTAAACATGTCTGTTGCCTGCAATGGAATGGCCCTCTGTCCCAAGTCAGCCCATGTCTTGTGCCTGATGATGCCAGAAGAAGCATAAACACAACTGGAAAATGGATGGAAGGATTATTGATTTCAGTTGTTCATACTTAAATTAACTCATCACTGTGTACAGGCTAAGAGAACTTTTACTGATTTATAGATACAACAGGTCAACAGTAAAGCACAAAATCATACAACATTTAAACATATAAGCATATATTTATCTCAGTATATTTTGCTAAAATGTAACCAAAGGATGCTAATATATGTTACAGCCAAACAAGCAAGGGCAGTTGACATTAGAAGAGAACACAGTGGTATATTAAATGAAAACCTAATGACTGATATTGCTTTACTGAAACACAAAAATAGCAATGTTACTAGATAAAATAAATAGCATACACATTTTCATTTAATTTAATCCTTTAATTTCTACTTAATTATTTTTGTTTCAAATGTATCATATGATTAAGAGACCAGTTAAAAATAATTTCGTAACTTTGAACTACATCCTGTGTATGAAACTATATAGAAATAAATCTTGTTTTTACAAGGGACTGTACCTTTCTATGTAATAATTTGTTCAAGGATACACTGACTATGTCACTGAAAAAGTATTATAACAGATAAAGACTGGAAAACAAAACAAAGAATATGAGTGGCATTAAAGAAATAGCGACATGTATACAGTAATACGGTTTGAACATACATGTGCAATTCTGTGTTTGTTATAGTGAACAGTCTCATATATTTATTATTTCTTCAGCTGAGTCATATACTATATACAGTATAATGAAAAAATTATATACTGCCCAGACAGAAATATTCTGTGTAAACAATTACTCTCTTCTAGGTGTTAAGGAGCCTCTTACTTGCAAATCATTAGCCTGTATCATATAAAAGGCACCAAAAATTTGGATTGCGTTACAATAGAAATAATTATCCAAGGCTAATGCGATGGAACATTTTTAAAAACTTACTTTTTTAATTTGGCTGTTTCATAATTCTTTTTTTCTCTGTTGGTTCTAATAAATAATAATATATACTGTAATTTCATACACTTAAAAACTAGCACCTGTTAATAATCTATATGTCTCCCTGTTTTTTTTTCCAGTTTTCTGTGGTGGCACCTTATGCTAATAACCACTGATAAAAGTGCCCTGTAGCCACATTTCATGTTGGTTGGAATATGGATACTCTGACGTTTAATGAGACCCACTGCATTTAATGCTCTGTGATGATGCATCATAACAACAATAAATTACTTTCTAAGATTCATTTCTGTAAAATGCTCAGTGGGGATTTTCGGCCATGGAACCCCTAGAGGTTTATTTTTTCCAGTGTCCCCAGCAATCGGACCACTGCATCAGACTCTGTTGTTTACAACTTTAACCTGTGGAGACTTAAAAACTGAGTTTAGTTCATACCAATTTTAGCCATGCTCAAGGATTCATTTGTTTCCATTACATATTTGTTAATTTGTACTGTTTAGGTTTTGTATTTCTTTGTTACTTTTTTTGTTTTCTCAATTATTTATTTCTGGTAATTGTAATTCTTTTGTTTTACCTCTTGTAAGCACTTTGAGATACACTTTTTGTACGATAACATGCTAATGAAATGATGTTATATGCAGAACACTGTGTCTTGACTGCCAGTTTCCTTACTGACTTCTGATTATAGAAAAAGCTAATGACTTTGAAGATTACGATCTGGACTGCATGCCTGTTTTCAACCTTAATTTTCTTCTTAGTCTAAAAATGATGAAAAATTCACAGGTTTGAATGTATTTAAGTACTGAGAGACCTATCTTCCTTGCAACAGACACTTTTACTTTCAATACTACCCATCATTAGTCTGGTTTTCGGATAGGATAACAAAGCATTACTATAAAAACAAAACCTTTTGTTTTTAATGGGCTCCTTTTGGTTGCTAAGATAGAAATACTAGGGTAATTCTGCAGTGACCTTTAACTCACCATAGGGGTGTAGTATCTTCTATGACACTGACAAAGTAAAGCATGCAAGGAAACTGGTAATGGCATCCCACTAGCAGTTATAATAATAACACACTTTATTTACTGAGTGCTTTTGTTATATATAAGCCATTGATTTATAAAATATGGTCATTTTTTCCCTGATGAACAGAATTTGTACAAAAGAAATATATAAATAAAATCTTGTACCTGACAGGAAACACTGGTGTTTCCACAAATACACTGATAAAAAATTTGCTTTCATTACATTTGGAAAAAAAATGGTTCTTTTTTAACAAACAACTTTCAAATGTTAATCTAAATTAAGATATAATATTTTTGACATTTTTGTTAGAAGTACATAATTTGCATCTCCTGTGTTGTATAAGCATGAGGAAGGTGAAATACTGACACTTATCGGGTGTAGAAAGTGCCCAAGTAGTAATTATCTTATAACGATATTGCCAAATATTATTATTATACATAAAATACGTTTATTACAGTTCTTCCTCAGTGTTGACATGTAGTTATGTATAAACTTTGTTATCATTTACTTTATAATGGAACTACATGAGAACATTTCATGTAATAAAGAGAGTATTAATGTACACGGCACCTTAAAAAGTAAAAAGGCTTTGAGCTTAAAACGCGCATTTTGTTTCTTCAAATGCGAAACTTTATGCTCATGTATGTGTTCAATTGCCTCTGCACTGTTAAGCACATGCACAGCAAATACTCCTCCAATAACAATATGGCAAGCTAAGTGCAACTAAGTGCTTATTTGTTTTGTACCCTACGCGACTTGTTTAATTTACTACACGGATAACTGAGATCCAACTTAACACAAAATATTTTAAGTATAATTGCTCACCGTAATCTTCCAAACGCATTTGGTGTTGGGAGGATACACTCCAGGAAAACCCTCACTGCCAATATATCCACTTTCTCCCGTTAGATTTCCTCCGCACGTGAAGACTGGTCTGGAATGAATCACACAAGACAGACATGCTGGCACGTGAGTAAAGGATCTGGGCTTCCCTGTCATATGTGGAACAATTACTGTACCTAGTTAATGAATGTGCGCTTCAAACGTCAGGAAAGATACATCGCCTCTACTGTAGGGGCCACCGAAAAGCGAAAAGCACACTCTGTCGGGACTGGGCAGACACATCGGTCACTTGGGGGGACAAGCGAGTCTTACCTTTGCCGTTGTTGCTGCGCCGTGGTCCGGGTACAGAATAGCAACGGCAGCGGAGGCAAAAGGAGCAGCAGCGAGAGAATCCACTGGACGGGAGCCGTCATCGCCGCCGAGACAGTCAAGAAACAGCCACGCAAGCTTGAAACAAGGATGATGGCACTGAATCTCCAGACGGAACACACACAAGCGCGAGAACTAACAGACAACAAAAAGCCTAAACCGCGACTGGTGCCCTCAGTGCTAACTTCCCTGAGAGGCTTCTGAACTGCGTGCGGCGCAATATGAATATAGCGTTTGTTCAGAGGGTAGAGGAGGAGGAGGAGGAGGAGGAAACCGGTAGCAATCAAGCAGCTACCTCCCCTTTCAAAAAAAAGCACCACAGGAAAAAAGTCTCGGTCAGGAAAGGAGGGATCACAAAAAAGTCCATCAGTTCACTCATACACAGTTTCAATGGCAATGTTACGAAAAATCAAAAAATAGTTATTCCCTCTCAAAAATCAATATTGAGGAATATTAAATAGTACTGGTTTTATCTATATACTCCCCGTAGATTTTAAATGTATAGACTGATGTTTTTTTTCTATTGTCGTCTTGAGCCATACACACATATCCATCATTTGAACCATTTTTAATCATCTACTACTGATAACCCGCCGTTCACCTATTCACCTTCTTTAAGTTCCCCAGAACACATAGGACGATGTGAACAACCATTTCAACATTTTTTAAATTGTAAAGTTAACCATATGTATCCCTTTACCTATTTTGTCCCAGTTACTTACACATATGACACACATGAAACTATTATAATTAAACTATCAGATTTTTATTTTTTGTATTCAATATTGGCCTATATCAATTAATAAACCAAGCATTTAGCGGATTTTAATTAGCTCTTGATTTTTAACAGTATCACTGTTGCAAGATGGATTTTTCTTTGGGTATTTCAGTTTCCCATCGCATATTTCATACAAGTTAGGTTAACCGGTGATTTCAAGGTGGCACAACATAAGTAAGAATACTCCTAAAATTACGTTTTTTTTTAACGGTACTGATGTATGTTAGGCTACATAGCAGGACACTAACAGATTAGAAAACCTGCTAGCCTATACCATTGTGTGCAGCAGGAGTCCTTTCAAAATCAAAACTTTCTGGGATTTCACAAATCTGTTACCATCTACTTTATGGAGTCTGTTACAGATCTAACTAGACTGTGTCTTACTTGTACCTTCATGTGGATGGGTCTCTTGGGAACCAAAAATGGTTCCCCTAAGGCATTGCTACAATTTACAGGTGCTCCATATGGGGCTGGTCCCTTGGTGTATGACAAAGAATTTAAAACTAGATTTGGCAAACTCAGATGGACGGATGGATAAATAACAGGTGCAGGAGTTTACACGTGTAAAGGAATGTGTAGGTCCTAGTGTGAGTGATCCAGGGGATGGAGTGGCATCCAATGTAAACTTTTAACAATTCCTCTGAAAGCTACTGCACTCTGCGCCCAACAATGTGATAGAAAGAAAACTTCTAATAGTTAACCCAAGGAACAAATAGAGCACAATTCTAGGGAGAAGACACTGTTTGGGTTGAATCATAGGATGAACAAGAAAAAAAGGTTAAAGAAGATACTGAGGTTTTTGTTAATATTATTATTGTTGAAAGATTAAGAAGTATACCTTTATGTGCTTTATACTGTATGTTTTTATTAGCTAAAGCTTTTATCCAAAGTGGCTTGCAATTCACAAAGTCATGATAGAATTATTTTTATTTTTTTATGATCAGAGCACTATCTGGTTAAAAGACTTGTTCAGTTTTACACAGAATTTATAATTCCAAATCAATAGGTACCTGGATTCTAATAAGGAGAAGCTATTGATGACTTGCCATCTTTTTAATCATCTCTGGGGTATTATATAAATTGTAAATTTATATAATAAAACTTGTCTCTGTCCATTTAAAATAGGAATTTGTATTAGAGGTCTGCAATATGGCAGCTGAACAATTCTGGACTTTTTGAGCCTAATCAGGAAACTGAGTCCAAGTCTAACACTTAGGGTAAAGATTAACTCATTACCCCTTGTTAATGGGTATACTGTATTTAAAAAATCACCTCACAATAGTCTGCTTTGTGAAGTTTGATTTTAAGGAATACTTGACACTGGAAATCATGTGTTAGGAAAGGTAACAAAGCAGCAGAAGGGTTTTGATTAGTTAGACAGAAGACAAGGGGTAAGTTGTTAGTGGTGAAAGTATACCTGAAAGAACATTAAAACATCAAAACAAAATTAGGCTCAGCATTTCATTAGCATTTTAAAGGTGGGCAAACAGTAAATGCATATGGTCTACTGACCTATCAGCTTAACAAACATGGTAGTCAACATACCTTCTCTGGTAGCTCATCATAATATCCAGGTTGGGGGCTTTTTTACAGGAACGTGTATTTTTAAAGTATTGTTTTATATGAGTGTGGCACTCCATCTTCAACTGTAATAATAATGCATTTGGCATCTTAGAATAGAATATTTTCTTAAATTGATGATTTTTGTAGGACAACGTAATTTTATTGCATGGTCTTTCTTCCAATATAATCAAAAAAATAGGTCAGAAATGAACTGAACACTGCATTAGCATTATACTCTCAAATTTAGTTTTCTGGCCTCATTTAGACCCTTTAAATTAATTAATATTGCCACTTTCACATTCAGTGTTATTCTAAGGTGCAGTATGCCATTTAGTTGAACACAGCCAGTGATTTATGTATACATCTGCATTAAAATCTGTCACATTTAGATGATCACCATACATTTTCAAAAGTTTGTCCATGTATTCTTCTGTTAATCAGGTCTGCATGTTAGTAATAATTAGGTTTTGGCCTGACAATATATGCTCCTACTCTGCAGTGTTTGGGCTAGTGGTGAGAAGCATTTTCATAGCCTCCAGTATATCAGAAGGGGAGGCATTATTTCTGCTAGCATACTGATCTGTTAATGCTGAGCATCTTGTTTTTCACAAGATTCCACTTTGTTAGAAGGGCCCTATCTGTAACTGCACAGGGCAAGATCTGATTGTAATGGTAGCACAGCCTTCTGATTTCCAAAGGTTAGTGGTCATTTCCTAAGACTGAACACTTCATGATGTAAGACCAGAGTATTGTTTAAACATTCAGTCCATATGGGTATTCACATACTGTATTTTAGGTGTATATTTTCAGCTACCCTCATCTGTGTTTTTCTCCATGTTGTACATTTCACAAAATGACTCAGCACTACATCAGCATTTGTTAGAATGACTAGTGCTTTTTAATCTTTTTTAATCCTAAAATTAGTTTGGCCTGAAACAAAGGACATCTTTTTTTCTGTGGTTTCTGGATGCCGTCAGACATTGTCTGACTTGGTTCCCTCCCAGCTGTCATCACTACTTTGTGGAATATCCTTAATATTTAACCAGATGAAAAAGTTCTTCCAGCTGTGATTATAAAAGAACACAAACACAACAGATCAAGAGTTGGGGAGCTTCCCTGTATACTGGTCTTCTAAATCAGGGTCAAAGTAATGCAAAACAAACATTTGACAACAACAGAATGGTTTCTCTGAGCTTTTATAGATGCATGGCAGGAAGTACAACTGATAAGGAGTAAATGAAATCAAAAGCGGATGTGATGCTGATTGAAGAAGTTGGAGATGACATCAGAATTGGGGGACAAAATTGAAGCTCTCATGAGCTGGAAGAGAAGTCTTCTATAGTGAGTGGCATGAAGGTGGATAAGTGAGCATTATGTCCGTTAGGAGCATTTTATTCTTCCATCTTTCTGCTGATGAAAGGAAAAAAAGGCATTAATGCTCTGTTCCAATCCCCTATTTTCCATTCTTTCACACATTATTGAGTCCTTTTGCTGTTCCCTATTCGCAGGTGTGTGACACAACATATTTGAAAAGTTATTTTCTGAGTTCTAGACATATTGCTGGTTGTAATTACAATTCAGTTGTAACTGATACGGAAGCAGTAATGGAATGACTTGCCTTGTCTTCTCTTTTTTTAATTTATTACGAAGTATGCACCTTATTTATGGTAAGGTAAACTATAATAGGAAACGATTAACTTTTGGCACAATTGTCCACATTGCACCAGATGTCTAAAAAGCTATTGCTATTATTTCTTGAGCTTGTTTGTATGAGTCCATGCCCAATTTCACTTTATTGCTCACTAGTGAGTGTGTGTGAGACAGATTTTATTGGGAGTCTTGCATGCTATGCATCACCCTTAAGTTAAGATTGTACGTGAATAACTGAATCAGATCTTTTGTTTTTATCTAATTGGCTTTGATTAGATAAATATGGGATTGTCCAAAGACTACAAACATGTTGCAGTCTTCTGGACTTTGTGAATCTATTTAATTTGGTTGTCTGGACTGCCCAGCCCAGATTTGGAGCATTTATTAAAACCCATTTGTATACAGTCAAACCAAACTAATTAAAATAATCAATCTTACACATTTGATAAGGGCTTCCATACTTAAATACCATTACTACTAACATACAGTACTTGAACCCTGGATAGAATCATTCTAGTTTAATTCTGGGCTCCCTACAAGCACTTTCTGGGATTCCAGCCAATTTAGGTAGAGTCAATTCTTTCTGTTATGCTATGCCATAGATAAGTTTTTCTTTTAAATCAACTATATTAATAGAATTTTTCTTTTAAAGCCCATGGGTTAGACACATATGTATTCAGTGGAGGAAACATAATGGAAAACAACAAAACTCATTAGAGATTAAATTGCAGGGACATGCACAAAGTGGTTGCTAGAGTGGCCGAAACCCCTGCTCTTATCTACTCTTTAGTCTAATTTATTAACTTCATTCTTATTATAAAGCCAGTTATTTTATTCTGATGATTGGTATTACTGTAACTGAAAAGTAATATTCAGAGCAGCATCTCACACACACACACAAACACACAGAGGAACTGTTTGTGTAGGGGGTAAACCAGTGCTGACTAACTGTGAAGAAATCAATGCTGCCATTACTGTACAGATGCTAAAAGCTTTATAAACCAGCTAACAACTCATTCATCTATCTGGCTGAAAGACCAGAAATCTGAGTTGAACATTTTAAAGCCAGTCCAAAATGAATCATGTTTCCTAGTTAATTCTTTAAATAAAACAAAAATGGAATTCATAAGTAGGAGAGAAAAAGATCAAACTAAGCCAGTGTAGAATTTTTTGCGTCATTCATTAATGTCCTCTATCTGTATATACTTGCATATATCCATCTTCTATTATCCTTACTATGATTATATATTGTATTGCTTGGTTTATTGTGGGAGAATAATTTGTGTTATTTGTTGAAACACTACATCCAAACCACAAACAGAGAAAGTGAACATTTTTTATACAGACTTTTGCCAGTTTATTAACTTTGTTCAGATCTCTTCATAGTTTTCATAGCTCTGGTGTCCTTACTGAAAGATGAACTATTAAAATGATTTAAGGAGTTAATAGCTTACTGTACTACTATTAGGGCAGAACGGTCCTCTTGTCAACCTTTTACCAAAAAAAATGACTAGTGTTATCCACATATTGTACAGAATGTAAACAATGAACAATTTCTTACGTGAAAGAGCTGAAATGAAGAACCTCACTTTGGCAAACCTACCTGTAAAGCATGGCTGGCAGTTTGAACGTAGATTGAGGTGAAGACATTGCCAAGCATGTAGACCAAGAAGACGTGGCAAGCTAGTAAAAGGTAATTTACTTTATTAAAGTTTGCATTGGGTAAAACACAGGCAGAGAAATATAAAAATAAAAATACAAAACAGGCAAAGTTCTCAAAAGTGCAAAACAAAGGCAAGTGTCCAAAACATGGGCAAAAAAGGTAAACAATCTTAAGAACATATACTGTATAAAAGTAACCTTACCTCTCTTGTACTCCCATAGCCCTAGTGATATATCTATATCTAACAGTACTACCTCAAAACCATTGCTTCATACTTGCTGCACAAGCTTCTAAAAAGGATCTTCTCTTGTCTGTGTGGGTCAAATTTGAAAAAGGGCTCTTTCTTGGGCTTTCTTACTAAAAAGAGGGTATCCCATGATAAATGTCTCATAGTAACCTCTAGTATTCACCTAATTTCTCGCACATAAACAGGCAATCAGCCAAGTGTTTTTCTTTGTTGATGTGATAGTGCTCTGTAAAGTGTGGCTGATTAATGGTACCATCTAAATAATTGCAGGTTGATATCAGACAGTCTAAGGAACGTGAAAACATCAAAATAAATGGCATCACTAGCTTTAATGTCAATGAACCTGCCACACCAACATGGCACAATGTTCTACCGTTCCATAATAAACAATAAAGTAAAGACATCACAAGTACATATATTATGAATGAAATGTTATTTCTTGTAGAATGTTACTTTCGTCTGAACTCTACACAGAGGACCTTTGCTTTAATGTGCTGAGAACTGGAAAAATGTCATAATTACTGCTGAAATAAATCACTTTAAGTGCACTGCAGGTGACAGATTTATCTATTCATTCACTGAATAGATCCCTCTGAGAAACGTGCCAACCTGGCTGATCTATAAATAATTGTAAAAAATAGTTGCAGGCTTTTGAAGCCCATAACAGCGTTAATCACAGGTCTCTTTCATTCCATTTATTACTGTACAGCAGACGTGCAGTTGTTGAATATATTTTGTGTATCTGTCTTCTTCAAGGCATATGCTGCCCTGAGGGACACATAGTACCAGGAAAGTGATATCATTCTATCAAATTGTCTACTACTGCTCATTTGCAACTGTCTTACATGCAATGCATTTGCTTTTTAAATAGAAAGTAACACTTATTGGTACTCTTCAGTTGACAAGAGTTTATATTTTCATTACTCATGCTCAAAAAAATTAGTTCTTGGGTATGTTGCTATTTCTCGCCTAACTTAACTTATCTCCAAATGTGTAAGCTTTAAAGCTTCACACAAAGCTTTCTAGTACAAGTGGCTTCAATTTCTTTGGTGTCACATTAAGAAGTATAATTCATGTAGAAGCAATGTGAATGGATTTCATTGCTTTAATTAATAGCACCACTGTAATCATTTCTAAGGTATATTGCTATTACCCAAACACCCCAAATATCTGGGGTTGACTTTACTTAAAATTAGTATGTTGTTAAAATTTAAAAACATTAAGGAAGATTTGTTATTCGATTGCTACTTTACATTAATTCAACCAAAAATTAGCCTGTATGTAGGCTTTACATGTTTACATGAAAGGTGAAGTGTTTTTTATATTTTTTTTTAATGTTTACAATTATCAGTTAAAATAAGTCTGAATAACTCAGATTGTTATGATGCTGGTCGAGTGGGGCCCTAGGCAAGGTTCACCCCCCCAAAAAACTACCATGCCAAAATAAATGCACAAACAATAGATGAAAAAACACAGATGCCTTTGTTTAAATACAACAGAACAAATTAATGAAAAACTAAACATGTGCAATGTGCATTGAAGGTAATATAAAAATAATAATAATAATAAATATCTTAATCAGGTGCTTTGAGGCAAAGTCAGAAATAAAAATAGATGAATGTAAAAATAAAGAACATATTTGTATCTGGAACTATGAACATTATATCTTTTATCTAAACATAACACAACAACTGCAGAGCTTTCACAACTGACATTTAACAAAATTTAAGCACTGACCTGACATTGAAAACTTTTCTATTTATAGTTTTACTTCCTTGACTTCCTTTCTGCAAATTTCTGTATAGCATTATCACATGAAATAACACTCATTACATCCTGCTTAGTAAGTAGGATTAACAATTATATGACATTACAGTAACTTCAGGACAAATGTGTCATCTTTTCTTTAAAACCTTTCTCGCCAATGTAAAACCCGCTGTTATGCAAAGGGGTAGACTTAGGAGTGAAGGGGGACCTGGACTTGAATAATTTTTCAGGGCTCCCCATAGACATTCTGAGGGAATCGGAGAAAAACTAGTATGTAAAGTCAGACCTTAGGAGTCATTTAGACTTGAGTAGACACTACATAAGGACAGAAGGTACTGTAGAAATATGCAATAGGTGTGTGGATAACAACAAAAACACTATAGATAGAGAGGGACAAATTATGCAATGCCATAGATTAAAATTATACTTGCTAGCCATCAGAACACAGTACACTATGTGAGATATCAAAAACGAAAAGACTGATCCATCATCTATTTTGGGAGAGAAAGATCCAGATAAGGAGAATAGGAGAAAAATAAAAACATTATTCTTGCACCTCATTGTTTTCACAATATCAGGTATTTTAACTTATAAAATAAAATAAAAAAAATACGAAAACCAAAGCAAAAATAGACAAAAATAAATAAAATTTTTTTAATAAAAACACATTAGCTGGTAGAGCAATTTGTCCAATAAACTTTACCAGATGTTCAGTGTAGAGGTAGGGTAAACAGGTTTAATTTGCAGTTTATATATTCTGTTTGTTTATGTAAACTGTTGAGAAGGATTTTATTTTCAAGAAGGATTTCTTACTACTGCATGAATTGACAAGTAAGTTGTTAATAAAATGCAAACACCTGACAGGTAAGCTGAAAAGTTTTCCACTCGTGATACACATCCAGAAAGGTCCATAAAGCATTTTAAGTAAAGGGTTTGTTGATCAGTACACTTCATCATCAGACGTTTGGATTATTACATACAATAAGTTCAAAGAAAGCCAAGAACTTGTCAGGACTGTCAACAGACCAAATTGAGCACCAGGAAATTTTTATATGTGGTAGTGGATGTGTTTCTGCGCACGTCTGTTTAGCTCAGTCACAATTATATCAGTGAGTTTTGTCACTTATGAACAGATTGAAATTCAATAAAGGATCATCCGTACAGTACATGTCGGTTAGATCTGCCAGTTTAGTGGAACATTTATTGGGAAAAAAGAGCAAATGTTTTATAATATAATTTGGCTAAAGAAGGGACGTGTTCTGTGGGTTTAAGAAAAAAAAGCACTAAATGCAACTGAGCTGCTATACTATACTATATATACTATACTTTTCGCACATCTGATGTACATACCTCGCTGTTTGTTGTTGATTCAATAGTGTGATAAAATAGCAAGCCTAGCACAAAAACAGCATAACAAATGGCACCACGCTGCGCTGTTGTCAAAAACCGATGCGTGAAATGCTGTCTTCGTGCTTGTATTGCAGCCACAACCCGTGCACCATTACCGCTACTCATATACAAGACGTGTTTACTTCCATAACTTTGACTCAAAAAACAAAAAAAAAAATGGTTCATACATATACACAATAAAACATAAAAACAGAAATCATCTCACTATCGCTCATATGTTTTTCTGATTTTTTTTTTAATTATACAATACTATATATCACATATGATAAAATCAATTACAGGGAACACATAATAAGAAAGCAAAGAAAAGAAAAACAAAAAAGTAATTCTGCAGCTTAAAAGAAGGTAATTGTTTTTGATTTATGCCATTTCATCTTATTTATATACGTATATTAAAGTAAATGTGTCCTGTCTATAAAATATTCTTATCAGAATAAAATTTCCTCATACTGACATGTAAAGAACAAATGAAATCTCGTCTCTGTTTGCAGCCTAGAAAAAGAGTAGTTCTAATCTATAAGTGATCTCCAACTTTGTAAGCCTGATAAATAGCTTTAAAAGTGAGCATTCAGCTATCCATTCTGTCATTGCAGGGAAACAACCATGAACAAGGCACAGGCTTATAGAAAGGCACAATGGAGCACACCCACAAAAGTCCTGTCAACCTAAGAAACACATCTTTGGGCCCATGGGACCAGAAAGGACAAATGGAATAACCAAAGAAAAACGTTAAGAAAATGGGAACAATCTAGTTGAGAACAGGCCACTCAGCCCAGTAAAGTTTGCCTGTCCTATCCACTTAATTCTTCTAAAATAATTTCAAGTCTAGTTTTCAAAGTCCCTAAAGTCTTACTGTCTACCACACTACTTGGTAGTTTATTCCATGTGTCTATCATTCATTCAAACCTCCTACTGTCTCTGCGAAATTTACCCTTAACAAATTCCCAACTGTGTCCCTGTGTTCTTGATGAACTCATTTTAAAGTAACAGTCTTGATCCAATGTACGAATACCCATCATAATTTTAAACACTTCAGCCACATCTGCTCTTAATCTTCTTTTGCTTAAACAAAAGGCTCAGCTCTTTTAATCTTTTTTGTAATTCATCCTCTGTAGCCCTGGAATAAGCCCATGTTGCACTTCTCTGGACTTTTTCTAGCGTTGCTATGTCCTTTGTGGAGACCAAAACTGAATGCAGTACTCCAGGTGAGGCCTTACCAGTGCATTATAAAGCTTGAGCATAACCTTCTTGGACGTACTTTCCACATCTTTTTATATAACCTAAAATTCTGTTAGCTTTCTTAATAATGACTTCTGTATACTGTTCGAAGTTGAAACTGATGAGTCCATGATGAGTCCTAAATCCTTCTCTTAAGATGTACTTTTGATTTTCAGACCTCCCATTGTGTATTCAAACCTAACATTTCTACTTCCTGCATGCAATACTTTACATTAACTGACATTAAATTTAATCTGCCACAAGTCTGCCCGAGCCCAAAACGAGAGCACAGGTTGGCCCACCTTCTGGGCATTTCTGCCTGATGCACCTCTGACAGTGCCACCTTGCTGGCTACAGGGTCATCAGCCAGGAGCCATCCTTCACTGATGTTTCACTGCTTTAATCCCAGAACATCTTGAGGTGGTGGAGCAGAGGTACGTCTCTCTACCACCCCATGCAGCCAGCTCTTAGGATCCTTGTTTCCCCCATGTTTTATCCTTTCTTCTGAGCCAGAGCCAGAAGCTCCCTTTTTCTACCTCCTCTGCCATATCTTTGAGGGCCTACTTCAGTTTTGAGCCTGTAATCCCAAGGGGCTTCAGGAACTTCTGGGAGGATGTTCCATTGTAGGCTTTGCAACCTACCGCTACCGGGAAGACAAAAGCTCTCCACCCTGCTTGTGATAGTACAGCTAATAGTTCTGCATGCAGTTTCACTCTTTCTCTGAAAGGCAGTCTCTATCCCATCTTCCCATGGAACAGTCAATTCAGCCATGATGACATCCTAGTAATGGTGGACCGGAGCACGATGTCGGGCCGTAAAGAGGTTGGGGTGATCTCTTCTGGGAACTTCTGCTGATGGTCAAGGTCAGCCCTCATGGTCCACTCTTTCCAAGCTTTCCTAATCCCTCTGTAATGATTCAACGAATTCCAGATTATCTGCCAATCCATCTGTCTTGGTATCATCTGTAAATTCAACCACAGCAGGAAATATGTAAACACCACATAAACAATTACTAAGCCAGGATCTGAACCCAGGCACTCATAGTGAGGCAGCAACACTAACCATTCTACCACCTTAAATGAAACCTCTCTTATTTTATTATTCACATGTGTACAATGAATATTTTCTGTGTTTTAACTCATTAGGTGTCTGGAAATTCTGTGCATCAGAAAGGTTGTATAATTTATTAAACATTTTAAAGCGTTATTGTTTCTTTTACTATGCAATACTGTTTAAATTCTTAAAAAACACACTTCTTTAAATTGTTTTCATCAATGGCAGTGTGAAGATTACTGCCTTGTAAAGATTGAATTGTGCTTTGAGTGCTAGCTAACTAAACATATGAAAGGCATTAAATGATAGATAGATAGATAGATAGATAGATAGATAGATAGATAGATAGATAGATAGATAGATAGATAGATAGATAGATAGATAGATAGATAGATAGATAGATAGATTCCAAACTTCCAAATCAGCTGCAAGGAGAAGCTGACAAAATTAAATAAGCTAAATTGTCCAACAGAGGCAACTGCATAATACAATAATTTGCACATGGTATACATTCCTGTACAAAGCTTTCAGAATCTTGTAGAATCCATGTCAAGACAAATTCATACTGTTGTTAAGACCAAAGAAACACAGAGCGCTGCTAGATAGGTGTACTCTGTGTACTAAACCACATACAATTCAAAATTGGACAGAACAGTTGCACTACTTGAGAGAGTTTCATTCTTGATCTGGTAACTGGCAGTGTCAAACATTTACTTTCTCCTGTTTAATTTTTTTGGCAGGAACTGAGGTTTAAATCCACATTAGATTGGTGTGGTTTCTATCTTTTCATCCTTTTTTTCACTCTTTTTCCACAGGAATCTCTCAAAACCAGCCTGAGACCCTCTGCCTGGCTTCGGGTGTTTTTACATTACAAGCAAGGACTTTAAAAGCATTGTTACTTGAACCTTGTTTACAGCAAAATTAAGCAACAGATATTTGCATACTTAGCCGCTGAGTCCACTTTCAGCATAACTGGACATAATGCATGGAGCAAGCATTGGATGAGATTCTGGTTCATTGCACCACACACACATATGCTAGCTGACCTGATAGTGTGTTTTAAGTTTTTCAAATTGTGGCCAATATTCTATGCAAAACATTTAAAGGAGTCTGAGCAATGCTTTATTCTACTTATGACTCTTAAAATCAGTTCCTCAGTAATCATTAATGTAAATAAATACTGATACCTCAAGGTTATTCATATTGTCTGGGCAGACAAAAGCTATCCCATTTTGAAAAACACTGATTCTCCTTTTGTATTTATTCTATATATTTACATGTCTGTGTGTAAGCTACTGGCTTTTCCATATGTTATGTTGGCTATGAAACCAATGTGAAATACAAGATAACAGTTTCAGATTTCATTGTTGGCTTTCTTCATGATACTTAGCAAGACAATTTAATTGCATTTGGTCTGGTGTACATAATAAAATTTGGAATGCTTACAAGGATGATTACATATATTCATTTACAAAAAATGCTATATACCCAGTGTAAATGTTGAAAATGTATTCCTGTTTTCTTTGTCAAGGAACTTATGATAGTATGCTGTATAAAATGAGTTTTACTAAGCATTGATTAACAGTGTAGCAAAATGGCTTGGAAGAAGCCTGTAATATAAGGTATGCTTTATAACAGAAAATATAAGAATGAGTTGTTTGTTTATTTCCTTATCCATTCATTCATTCACTTTTGAATGGTCACAGAAGCATTAAACTATACTGTTGATGAGCTGAAAAAAGTTGCTTGATCAGAAGAATCCAGGAATCATTTGTATCATGCTGATGGAAGGATCAAAATTTGATGCAAGCAACATCTGTCCATGGAGCCACGCTACTTGCTATGAACAGTACAGACCAGTAGTAACAATGTCATAGTGTGGAGAATTTGTTCTGTCACCCATTAGGGGCCGCAATACTCGCTGATGACGTCTGAACATCAAAGTGTGTCTGAACCTTGTTGCTGATTAAGTTCATCCCTTCATGGTTTCATTTTCTCCACACTTGGAGAGACACTTCTAGCATGATCATGCACTTTATCACAAGGTACGATAATCACCGAATGGTTGTGGAAAATAAGAGCAAGTTTTCAATGCTTCAGAGGCCAGGGCAATCCTCAGATTTCAACCCTACTGAGTATCTTGAGGGAGATCAGAATCACAATCCCTTTTATTCGCCAGTACTTAATGTACAGGAATTTACCTTGGTAGCTTTGGAGCTGCTCATAACAGAAAACAACATACAAAATAACATATATAACACAAGTTAAATAACATGCTTTATAAACAGTTGCAAAATGGTGCAGTTATAAAGGAGATGTGCAAATGATGGGCAAGTAAAAGCGTGAGTGCATTGGGTTCATGCACATGCACACACATACTCTACATATACATATACTGTACATCCACACACCTTTATACAGTATAGGCCTATGAGAGAACACAAGGACAACAGGCTAAGTTACTGGTTTGCATGGGCTATGGCACTGGGAAACAAAGTCATGTGGTGTCTATTAGCTTTAGTTTGAATTGAACTAAAGCAGAGTTTTGGAAGATGATCTAGGTGAGATGAGTCCATGAAGATTCTTTTGACGTAGTTAGCGACATGAGATGCATTCAGGTCTGTAAAAGAAGGAAGAGCACAACCAGTTATGTTTTCGGCAGACCTCACAGTACACTGCAATTTATTTTTGGAGTGGACTATTGCTGAACCAAACCATAATATTACAATGAGTTGTTTATTTATTTCATTATCCATCCATCCATTCTCTTTTGCTCAGTGTAATTCAGCATTTAACTTGTGGAAAATGCTAGGCATTAAGACACATAGAGATCTTTATATAGACAATGCATTTGCATTTAAATTAACAATTACGCTCCAAATGTAACTTTTCAGCTACACAGTTTTTTCCTAGATATAGATTAGAAATTTTTTTAAAAGAAACCTACCCAACTTTCCATATCAATCCCAGAAGCCAGAAGCGGCCTTAGGGGTGTGCGGGGCCTAGGGCTGACCAACCCCATGTGGGGCCAGTTACATCAAACGTTACATCAAATGTTACTGGTATGTGTTGACTATATAAACTTGCATGCGAATTTAATAAAAATAATGTTAACATACACTGGATTTTCTCATTACAAATTTTTGCAAGATAACATGCGGACTTTATCAAAATATAACGATATAATCTATTAAAAAAGCGCAATTCATAATTCATGACAATACCACAACAGTGCGAAATGCGATGCAGTGTCATGCGGCAATTAGCAGGGCCTCTCCAAGAAAAGTACCCAGATTGCAAGTATACTCTGACATGTACGGAATTTTACCTTGAAGAGGTATTTTAAAAGGATTCCTCTTAGAAGCATATCAAATATATATATATATATATATATATATATATATATATACATACACAGTATATATATATATATATATATATATATATATACTGGAGATTATAACTTGACAAATCCGCTCGAACGGGACACATAGACTACAAAAGTGGGGCCCTCTTAGGCGTGGGGCTTGGGGCAGTCACCCCACTTGCCACCCCCAAATGCCACTCTTGCCAGAAACCATACTGGTAAGTCTTGATGAAGACACAGAAAGTATATCAACAATTATTAAATATTTCAAATAATCTACTATTCAGAGATCTTAGGGGATGGTGGGAAAGGGACATTTCAATTGTCAGAAGTGGAATTCAACCATATTGTACATAGAATACACTCTAGTTCTATATGTGGCAAACATTGCATAAATCTCCTAAAGGTCTTTCATCAAGAACAAGTCCCAAACTCTGGGTTAGTTCCAGCATCACTAGGCCATGTGTTTTGGGAAAGTCACATTTGAGACAAAAAAGCTTTGCATATTTGTCAAAAATAACCTTGATGTTAAAATCACTCCTGATCTATTAATGGTAGTATTTGGCGTAATCGTGGATAGCATCAAAGTTCATAGAGATAAACCATTTGTATTGTTCTACACCATACTACTAACATGTAGACCTACCTTGTTCAACTGGAAGAATCCCAATCCACCTTCTATAACTTACTGGGCAAGTGACATTCTATATTATCACAAATCAAAAAAGGTCAAATGCTCTCAGAGGATATGTGCAAAACTTGTTTAAAACATGGCAAGAATTCATTGACACTACTTTAGAATAAGCATGCTAGGCCAGTGATTGACTCTCTTATATTATTCATTGTTTTTTCATACTTAAAAAAATTAGGAGTTTTCTTTTTCTGCTTGTGTCTCTCTTCTCTTTCTTTTTATGTTGAGTGGGGATTGAATCTTGTTTTGCTTTGCATTTTTATTATTCTTTCTAGTTTTCTTTTTATTTATTTTAAAGTAAATAGTTGAATCTGTTACGTTATTATTGTATGTTTGATTGAATACCATGCCATTGTTTTCTAATATAAAATATAAAAACACTTACAGTATGTTGCCTGCAGTTTCAAAAAGAAATATAAAAAATCAAAATACTTCTATAGTTTTAAACAAGCCCCATGAAGCTAGTTATTCTTCTCATTCAGACAATCATCTTATAGATCACTTGTTAATAAATTGATTTCTCTTCAGCTTTGCCAAAGTTAAATTAAAGAAGGGGTCTTGGCAAAACTGAAAGGTAATTTTGAGATGCTCATTTTCTGCCCCCTTGTGTCAAAAAGATGGACTTACAGGCATGTGTCTGGTATTGTGGAGTCAATTTAAAATTACACTCATTTAACTGGGTGATGGTTTGATTTTTGTTTTCGTACCTAAAGTGCACAGACCAACTAATACAATGTGGTAAAGGTGATGGATTTTGACTAGACAAGAAAACAAATGGGAATATAAACCATTTCTAAAAGGAAAGTAGTACTAGGGTGTACCATGTTAGCCATTATGAATGTAGAGAAAAGCCAAGCAAAGTGACACCTTTTATTGGCTAACTAAAAAGATTACAATATGCAAGCTTTCGAGGCAACTCAGGCCCCTTCTTCAGGCATTGCCTTGAAAGCAGAAGGGGCCTGAGTTGCCTCGAAAGCTTGCATATTGTAATCTTTTTAGTTCGCCAATAAAAGGTGTCATCTTGCTTGGCTTTTCTCTAAAAGGAAAGTAAAATAAAATAAAAGCTGTCATACTCACAGACCATTAGTCATACTAGCATCTCTTTTGTTTGAATGTTCATTGTTCAGTATCTTTATTAGGACCTTGTCATATTTTAATTGTGTGTAGTGTACCAGACAAAAGAAAAAAGAAACACTACATTTTGGTGAAAACATTAAAGGTTAGATGGTGTTAAAAGCAAGCGTGAATAAGAGGGGAACAAATCTAGAAAACAATTAACACCACAGTGCCTCACCTTCTACAAAATTATGACAAACCTTTTCAGATTTGAATTGCTCTTTTCTAGTATCAAAATGTCTTCTATTTTAAATATTATCCTAGCAATTTCAGGCTTGTTTTAAACTTTTTGAAACTGGGTATTGGATTTTACAATTGTTGATACATTTTGTTATCATTTTTAAATTAAAAATCACCTGCAGCCTTTGAGGCTTGCCTACAGTTTGCTTGCAAGTGTTTACTACTTTTAAAATTGATCTCTCACATAAAACCCACCATTAGATTGTGTCTTTATTGTTTCCCCGAAGGAGATGTTTTGGGCTTAACAGCAGGTTGAAAATAAATCATGAATAATGAACAAAGCAAATATGCTGATATATTAAATCATAAGGTTTTGCCAAATATGGCAAAAAATTATAAAATTTATAATGAAGTCAGATATTCATTAAAGTGAGTAAAGTAAAAACTAATTTTACAGTTTTTGTATGAAAAGCTTTTTCCCAAAAAATGAAACAATTTACTGTACATGAATCAACATCTCCTTGGCTCTACTGTACGTCTATGCTTAAAATTTTAATTCTGTAAAGTTGTTACTGATTAACGAATTTATTTAAATGAAATGAGACACATGCATGACACTCATCGTCTCATTCTCAAACCTGCTTAATTCAGTTCAGGTTTGTGGGCAGCTGGCACTTACTGCAGAAACACTGAGCAAAAAGTCAGGGCTCCCTTATGTAGGACCTCAACTGACTCTCACATAAGGGAACTTTTGGAATTGACCATCCACCTGATCTGCATAGACATCGGGGGTAGTGAAAGGGAGTGTGTGAACTCAATGCGGACAAAGCCTGCTAGGTGCAGATGTGCAGTGCAATGTGCTTGCATTCTGTATATACCTAAAGTGCTAATCTATCCATGTGTATAGAGTTTATTATGCAAATACAAAACTTGTCACTAAAATGCAATTAAAGTGAAGTGGAGATTTGGAGTTAAAGGCAGAAATACCAGGGTGCAAGTGTTGTCTGTAAAAGTCAGCATCGACCTTTCAAAATCTGATATCAACTTTTTGAAAACTTTTAAAAATTTCATAATGAGCTTTCAGAATTTGATATCACATGTTTAAAAACTGATATATACACTTTTATGTAAACACTTTTTTATTTTGATACCTGTAACAAATTCTTAAAAAGTTTGAACAATAAACAATTTACCACTTTTTAATACCACCTTTGGGCGGCACGGTGGTGCAGTGGTAGCAATGCTGCCTCGCAGTAAGGAGACCTGGGTTTGCTTTCCGGGTCCTCTCTACATGGAGTTTGCATGTTTTCCCCGTGTCTGCATGGGTTTCCTCCGGGTGCTTCAGTTTCCTCCCACAGTCCAAAGACATGCAGGTTAGGTGCATTGGCGATCCTAAATTGTGTGTGTGCCCTGTGGTGGGTTGGCGCCTTGCCTGGGATTTGTTCCTGCCTTGCACCCTGTGCTGGCTGGGATTGGCTCCAGCAGACCCCCGTGACCCTGTGTTAGGATATAGCGGGTTGGAAAATGACTGACTGACTAATACTGCCTTTTGTTCTCACAAATGTTTAAGTGCTGAAGACATCATTTTCTTGACTGTTTCAGATATAAGTTTGTCCCGTTCTTCTTGTAAACAAGTGTTAAGGTGTGCAAGAGCATGTAGTCTTTGTTGTCACATCAAGTGTTTCAAAATGCACCACACATTGTCAGTTTGGGGACAGGTCAGAACTGCGGGCCTTTGCAAATTGTGCAAAATGTTGTTTTGCATTGTCTTGATGAAATTTGCATGGGGATCCATGAAAGAAATGCTGTCTTGAAGGCAGAATATGTTGCTCCAAAACCTACATGTACTTTTTGGCATTAATGATGTTTTCACAGAAGTGCAAATTACCCTTGCCCAGGGTACTGACACAACCCCACACCATCATAGCCACGGGCTTCTGGACTTGCAGCTGGTAACAGTCTGAATAGTCCTTTTTTTCATTGGTTTGGAGAAAACAACATACATTTCTCCCAAAAAAGGCGTGAAATATTGATTTGTCCAAATACAATACACATTTCCACTGTGTGATGGTACATTCTGGATGCCTCCAAGTCCAGAGGACTCAATGGCATTTCTGGACACCATTAACATATGGCTTCTTTTTTGCACAGTACAGTTGTAACCAGCATTTGTGGATGTAATTGTGTATTGTGTTACTTAATAAAGGTTATTCTTGAGTGCAAGCAGATATGTTTATATTATTTACTGATTAATGATGGTTCTTGATGCAATGCCATCTGAGGGATCGGAGATCATAGGCAGTCAGCTTAGGTTTGCATCCTTGTCCTTTATGCACCACAATTTCTCCATATTCCTTGAACCTTTTAATTATATCATGCACTGCTGAGAGTGAAATACCCAAATTCCTTCTATTCTGCCTTTGAGCGTCATTTTTTTAAACTTCTGAATGCATTTCTGTATCATTTATATTAATATGCAGTTTAATTGCATTGCAAATATGGCTGCCTCTGCGTCAATTAGTCCTGAATTTTGGAGCTCTTACCAGGAGGAAGGCGCTAAAGGCAGCTGCTGAGGTATTGTTTCTGGTCCTTTGCAAACCTAGATCTTTTCCTTTTTGTCTGAGATTGTAATAATTTTTTAATTAGCTTTCTTCTTTGAAGAGTGATGACCTAAGACTGCTTAATTTCTTTACTCTTAAAGGCAAAGCAAGCATAGCAATTCTCCAATATGCAGAGATTTTCAAAGAATGTGCAAAGTGTTTATATAAATATTCACTAGTTTCTTTAAGCACCCGTGGGTAAATGTTATTTGGATCTGGTTCTATGAAACTGAATATCCAGCCTTTCTGACTTGCCATCAAATTCACAGGAACCTGATGTTCACAGCAAAAATCACAAAATTCTTTGGACTACAGCAGCACTTTACTTCTACCACAAACTGAATTAATTTGAGGTGACAAGAATCTGTAGGATACATTTCATCTTCTGAGCACACTTGACACTGAAAATTCCAAATAAACAAGTGATTTGCTGGAGCATTCTTAGCAAATCTGACCAGAAGAGCAATCAGGAACTGTTTACGTGTTGCCATTATCACAAGCATCAGCTTCTATGAGATTTCCTTTTTAGGGTTTTTAAGTTAACTGAGGGCAATCTATGCCACGTATCCAATGTCCATCACTCACTTATATCTTCTTTTAGTTATATTGCATTTTGAAGCCATATTTATATATTGTTTTATGTAAGGACAAAGAAACACTGAACTTTTACATATGGTTATATTTTCTTTTCAGTGGTGTTAACAGAGATTTGGAATAAAAGAGTTTAGCAACATGTAATTTTAACAAGGTCATTTCTTCTTATGGGGCTGTGAATGAATAGCCAGTAGACACTGGAAGAAGTGTGCTAGCACTGTACCCATCACAAAATTTGATGTGGAAAAGGTGAAGTCCACAAGAATCAATGTTAATCAATGACTTGTTAACATCACACAAAATTCTTAATATAACAAGTAAAAAACTTTCCAATTCACCTTGGGACCATCCCTGGATTACTATGCAAGATATTTAAGTCTAACCTTCATGAGCATCTTTCCACAATGACCTGAGCAGTTGAGTGTTTCATAAACTTTGAGCCTATGCACCTAATTTTCACTTCCCCACTATCCAAAATCTTCATATGTAAATCCATTTGCTTGAGTCACAGTAATGGTGCATGATTTGTATGAATACTATGATTCAATTACTTTCCTTGTCCACAAAACTTCAGAAGAAGAACATCCCTGTTAGAAAGTACAAACAGTCTTTGCTTGCCTGTCTCATTGTGTGAGGCGATTGTGCAAACCTTTGCACTGCTAGCTACAGCTTTCACATTGTTGAAATGCTTTTTCCTTTCAAGTGGCCTGATGTAGAAACATCCAACCCCACCCCCTTCACCAGGCTTCTGCCAGGGCTGTCTACATAGATAGATAGGTAGGCAGGTATGGGGTATTTCCTCTTCCTAACACCTATCAGGACTTCATAGACAGGTAAAGCACATGTTTAAATGTTGTTTATCTGCCTACCTACCTCTTCCTTCCTCTCTTGGGGGAGAAAAAGAAAAATGGGCTGGTGGGGCATCTTTTCTTAGAACTACTCCTAGAAGCTCTGCAATATTGTATGTATATCAGTGCCAACGTGGACACTGACACCTTTATTCACCCCTGCTCTTTGCAAGGTTATCCCAGTTTATATTTGAGTAGTTAAAGTTCCCAACGATTATAACATCTTTCTGTAAACTTGCCTTTTTAATATTATTAAAAAGATGTGTGTTGAAATTGCTGTCTGCATTGGATGGTCTATAATACACTCCTAAAATAAGGCCTTTTTCCCTAATGCTTTCCAGGCGAAGCCCCATGTCCTCACTAAGATGGGGCTCATTGTCCATCAGAATAGGATTTGCATTTAAACTCTGTTTGACATAAACAGCAACCCCACCTCCTTTTCTGTTCTGTCTATCCTTCCTAAAAAGTGTGTATCCCTCTATGCTGCACTCATCCCCATCTTTGTTTAGCCAGGTTTCTGTTATTACTGTAATATCATATTTATGCTCTGCTACATATAACTCCAACTCACTTGTTTTATTTGTATGTTACTTATATTGCTGTACTTTCGCATTAAAACGATGGGTTAAAATTTACATTAAAATGCATTTTTATTTTTACACTATTGTTTGTTCCTTCATGTACAGCTCTAAACCTGGCCTGTCCTGAAATCCCCCCATTCCCTAGTTTAAACAATTCTTGACTAACCTACTTGTACACTTCCCCAACACACTGGTGCCCCTCCAGTTCAGATGTAACCTGTCACAGTGGAACAGGTCCCATCTGTTCCAAAAGAAGTCCCAATGTCCCATAAACCTATACCCTTCTTCAGTTCAGTGTCTCTGAGCATCTCCTGCAGATATAGCCCTCATAGAAAAATAGCTTTTCCAAGCTGTCCTCTAAAAAGTCAAAAAAACTTGCATTGTACTTGCCTCATTATTAAAATGTGACTTTGGATTACTAAAACTGCTCAATTTTTTATTATTACAATTAAATGATTTAATTTAAATGGTAAAACTAAAAATTAAGCAAACTGCTACAGCTATTTTACTCCTTCTGAACCCTTAAGCTCCTATAATATTCTCCCCCTCGAATGCCTGCTGTTTGTTCTTCTATGAAGTTAACTTAACCATTCTTCATCTGCTGTCTTAAATTTGTCCTCCTCTTATTCCTTACTTATAAGTTCCCCATTTGCACCGTTTGCATTCCTTTGTATTAATTAACCCTTATGCTGTCACGCTTAAGTTGTATTTCTGTTAATTGCTTTTTTAGAGTATTCCTTTTTTATTTGATCTCTCATAGTATCATTTTCTCCCTTCTGTTTCTTGCTAATTTAGATAATTTGTTAAGTTAGTGAAACCCCAGATTGAGTAACAGTCCTCAGGTGCTGTCATTCCTCCCCTTGCTAGGCTTCAAAATCATGTTCCTTGTCTAATTTATACTTTTTTGTGCCATTTATTTATGTTAATATGTGTTTTGTTTATTACGTGCAGTATTCTTTGTTTTTGCCTGTGACTAGAAAACATGTTGGTTATGTCCCATGTGTTTTCTGGGAGGTCCCCCAAATGGTGGAGCCCCCTGCCAGTCCATGTCAGGTGCTGCTCTCTGCTCTATAAATCCAAAGGGTCTCCCATAGTTCCTGGTGGTTCCTTTCAAATGTATTAGGAGGTGGAGTGTTTACGTGTGTTTCTATTATGTGTATTGTGTTTTCCTGTATTTTTGAAGTTGTACTGTGTTTTTAACTTTGGTTTAGGAGTTTGTATTGGGACTGTGTTTACTGTTGATTGCCTTGCCATTTCAAGCAATTCCTTTTGTGCTCTAAGGCAGGGGTAGGCAACGTCGGTCCTGGAGTGCCACAGTATGTGCAGGTTTTTGTTCCAACCCAGTTCCTTAGCGAGAACTCAATTATTGCTGATGAAGCACATATTGCTTAAGTGACATTTTAATGCTTCATTTTCGTGGTCTCGCTTGTTAAGGTTCTCCAACCTTAATTGCTTATTTCAATCTTAAACTGCTGCATTCAGTGTTTTAATTGCTCCTTATTAGCAATAAGATGTAAAAGACAAAGCAGCCAGCAGTTCTCCAGCTAGCTTTTTTCCAATTACATCTGTGTGTGTTCATCATGCACGGTTTGATTTAATAAAACACTTAATAGAAAAATGTGACAGACTGAAAATGATCTGTTTTAGGCTTCAAATCATTTGGATGATATCCTTGGAAAGGAAAAAAATCTACGATGTAAAAGCCTTACATTGCACAGACTAACAAGCCATAAAATTAAATAAGGTCTGAGATTGGCAATGATTGGTTTCTAATTAAGCAATTGGGTTGGAATGAAAACCTGTAGCCACTGCGGCTCACCAGGACCAACATTGCCTACCCCTGTTTTACATCTTATTGCTAATAAGGAGCAATTAAAACACTGAATGCAGCAGTTTAAGATTGAAATAAGCAATTAAGGTTGGAGAACCTTAACAAGCGAGACCACTAAAATGAAGCATTAAAATGTCACTTAAGCAATATGTGCTTCATCAGCAATAATTGAGTTCTCGTTAAGGAACTGGGTTGGAACAAAAACCTGCACATACTGTGGCACTCCAGGACCGATGTTGCCTACCCCTGCTCTAAGGAACAACACCACCAACAACAACATTTTTTATATAGAACATTTTCATACAAATTGTGTAGCTCAACATGCTTTACAAGATGAAGAAAGAAAAGTGTATATGAAACAAAAATAAGGTTAGGCAATACTAAGTAACAAAGAATAAAGTAAGGTCAGATGGCCAAAAGGACAAAAAAAACCAAAAAAAAAAGCCTAGGTGGGGTGGAGAAAAAAAAATCTGCAGTGGTATCAAGGCCAAGAAACCACTCAACCCCTACGAGAAACCACCCAGCCCCTACTGAGCATTCTGCCTAACATAAATGATCTAAATCGTCATCATGGTTTTCGGGCTTCACGTGAAAGAATTTGATGGGGATGGTCATGTGGACATCTGGGGTACTGCCTTCAGTTCATCAGTGTAGGGAATGTACGGTGCATTGATCAGGTGGTGGTGGAACAGAAAAAATGGAAAAAGAACAGCAGAGAATAGTAAGGATTTGTGCAGATTGCGGAGTCTTGATGAAAATTATAATTCAATGCATATATAGTTTAACAGGGATACACTAAAATGTAGCTATGAGAAAGTCATGTTAAATTAATAGGTTTTTAGCAGTTTTTTAAAATGCTCCACCATATTAGCCTGGCGAATTTGTACTGGTAATCTATTCCACATTTTAGGTGCATAACAGCAGAAGGCTGCCTCACCACTTCTTTAAAGTTTACCTCTTGGAATTATATGCAGACACTCATTTGAAGATTTAAGGTTACGACTTGGAGTGCAAGGTGACAAGCATTCCAAAATACAGAACGGAATGAGATTATTTAAGGCTTTGTAAACCATAATCAGTATTTAAAAGTCAATTCTGACTTGCACAGGTAACCAATGCAATGACATCTGTGAAAGGCACTATATAGGCACCCGACCCAACACAGACTGACAACGGAGGCACATGGAAACTAAACAAAAAGATTTATTTTTCTTCAGCTGTGGGGCACGTCTACCTCGTGTCCCACAGGCAGTACACAGTCCCAAAATCACACCAAACAAAATAAAGCAAAGCACCAAAACAAGGCACACTCTTCACCACCACTCTTCCCAGCATGCGTTGTACTCCTCCTCATGGCTGCTGGCTTCTTATATAGCCCACCCGGAAGTGCTTCAGGTGATAATTAACCTAATTCAGGTAGCACTTCCAGGTGTGGCTGGTTTCCAGCCCACACGGGCTCGTTAAACCATGCACCTCCCCCTGTCGGTGGCCACGGAGCCCAACAGGGATGAGCTCCCGGGTAACATAATTGTCGCCCTGGTGCAACCCAGGGGACTGCCACCAAGTGTTCCAGAGGACGTAATGTGCATCCCATGGCTGCTCCCCCGGATCCAGTGCCAAAGAGCTGTCCCAGCTGTCCGCCACATATCAAAGCTGGAGAGATAATGCTCAGATTTTCTTTTCCTATTTAAGATTCTGGCAGCTGCAATCTGCACTAGTTGAAACCGATTGATGTATTTCTTGGGTAGTCCTGAAAGGAGTGCATTACAGTAGTCTAGTCAACTAAAAACAAAAGTGTGAACTAATTTTTCAGCATCTTGCAAAGTTATAAGGGACCTAACTTTTGCTTTATTACTTATGTGAAAAAGTACTGTCCTGATAATCTATACTAATAAAAGGCAAAGCCCTCACTCACTCACTCACTCACTCACTCACTCACTCACTCACTCACTCACTCACTCACTCACTCACTCACTCACTCACTCACTCACTCACTCACTCACTCATCACTTATTCTACAACTTCCCGTGTAGGTAGAAGGCTGAAATTTGGCAGGCTCATTCCTTACAGCTTACTTACAAAAGTTAGGCAGGTTTCATTTCGAAATTCTATGTGTAATGGTCATAACTGGAACCTCTTTTTTGTCCATATACTGTAATGGAGGAGGCGGAGTCGCGTATCGCATCATCACGCCTCCTACGTAATCACGTGAACTGAAAACAAGGAAGAGCCCCAAAGAGTGCTGAAGAAAACATTCTCCGTCAACCCCCACACTCCCCCCGCCCTTCCGCACATCACGGCATTTTTGTTAATGAAGTGAAGTAATACTCCAGCTCCACCTTCTTCACAAGTTCATTCACCAAATTATTTGTCAATTATATTTCACAATAAGAATTTACAGCATGACTCAAATGCGGGAACGAAGGTAAATGACGTTAATTGTTGAGTGTCTTTTAATACTGTGTAAGCATACATATTAACACATGTGCAATTAAACATGTGCATTTACGGGGTGATTTCTCAGGCTTAAAAGCTCGCCTTTTATTAAAAAGGTAAATGCAAACTGTTTTCATTCTGAAGGGCACAAACCACGTTGGATATCAGCCGTTAAACGCGCAAAAATGTTGGTACACCAGATCAGTTGTATTGTATGCTTACAATACATATAGAAATGTGTTAATTGTTAACTAATAGTATGGGATGGTGTTTTTCGACTCAGCTACAGATGCCGATGGAGACCAGAACTGCTTTGGAAAAATATGAACGCCTTGGGGCCAATCTGGAAGAAGGTAGCGCAGCGCCTTGATTTAAATGATTCCATGTCTTGGTGGGTTTGCGTAGCTTATTGTCAATATCTTTTACACCTGTTTTTAAGACTTATTGACTGAAACCGGCTTTCACGAAAAAAGTTAGGGCTTTGCTACAGGATACACCCTCCACAAGTTAAGGAAGTAAAAATAAAGGTATATATTTCTGTTTTATTTAAACCTTTTAAGTTCGTATGCATAGCCCCATTTTGCTGTTTTTGTTTTTTTTTCTTTCTTCAGTAATATTTAATCTCCTTAAAGAAAAACAACATATGTATTTTACTTTTTTTGTATCTCTTTAGTAATATTTTAGTGTAAAGGGATAACCAGTATTTAAACATTTTATGTTACTTTATAAAGTTATTTTACACAATGTTGAAAAATTAATAAGAAAGCTACATATTTTGGCAGCTGCTGCTTTAATTTTCAATGAAATGAAAAAAGCTCTCCAAGAGAAAACCTCAATGAAGAAGAAACAGTTTGCACTATCTAAAAAGGAGAAACCCTCATTTATAAAGGTTTGCTGCAGATGACTTAACTGAAAATAAATGAATAGTTCCTATGTGTATAATACATATTTATCTATTTGACTTATGCCTTTATTCCAGCAACTTGCAACATCTGAGGTACAATTTGTTACATTACTTTTGTTTTTTGCAGCACAGGCAGGTGAAGTGACTTCCTCAGGGTCACACAGTGGTGTCAGTACCAGGATTTGAACTGACAAGCTCCGGGTTTGCTGAAATATTACTGAAGAAAGAAAAAAAATGAAAACGGGCAAATGGGGCTATGCATACAAATGTCCATCCATCCATTATCCAACCCGCTATATCCTAAATACAGGAGCCAATCCCTGCCAACACAGGGCACAAGGCAGGAAACAAACCCCGGGCAAGGTGCCAGCCCACCGCAGGGCGCACACACCCACACACACCAGGGACAATTTAGAATCGCCAATGCACCTAACCTGCATGTCTTTGGACTGTGGGAGGAAACCGGAGTACCCGGAGGAAACCCAGACAGACACGGGGAGAACATTCAAACTCCACGCAGGGAAGCGAACCCGGGTCTCCTAACTGGCACCTTTCACTGCGCCACCATGCCGCCCACATACAAACTTAAAAGGTTTAAATAAAACAGAAATATATACCTTTATTTTTACTTCCTTAACTTGTGGAGGGTGTATCCTGTAGCAAAGCCCTAACTTTTTTCATGAAAGCCCCTTTCAGTCAATAAGCCTTAAAAACAGGTGTAAAGCTAAACTTGCAGCACCACTATTCAATTACACTTGCCTAACGCCTCTCCTAAGGGGAGATACTGTGGGATCTGGGCATCCGTCAAAGCACCAATCACAGGCCCAATTAGAAAGCGGGAAGCTGTGATTTGTCGTCTCCCTCCCATGTAACAATCACAGCCTGTGTTACAACGCACTATGTATGTATGTGTATATGTATATATGTATATGTGTGTGTGTATGTACTGTATGTGTGTATATGTATGTGTATATATATATGTTGATATGTGTATATATATATGTATATATATGTGGATGTGTATATGTATATATATATATATATATATATATATATGTATATATGTATATATATGTATATGTAGATATGTGTATATGTAGATATGTATATATATGTATATATGTATATGTATATATATGTTTACATAACCTCTTTAACACACTACTTCTCCGCTGCGAAGCGTGGGTATTTTGCTAGTCTGATTAATATATGATTTAAAATTTAGATCAGAGCCAGTAATTACCACTAAATTCTTCCACCTTGACTTTTAAGACTAATTGATCAAGTTTATTTCTAATTCCCTCACTATACTCATTTTTGCCAATAACTAAGATTTCTATTTTTTCCTAATTTAGTTTGAGAAAATTAGTACTCATCCATTCAGAAACACAAGTAAGACATTGGGTCAGTGAAACAAGAGAGTCGGGTCGTCATAAGTAAATACAGTTTTGTGTCATCAACAAAGCTGTGGTAGCTCACGTTATGCCTTGAGATAATCTGACGTAATGGAAGCATGTAGATCGAAAAGAGCAGTGGATCCAGGATAGATCCTTGTGGAACACCGTATAGAATATCATGTGTTTTCGAAGTATAATTACCACAACTAAAAAAGAATTTTCTACCTGTTCAGTAAGACTTAAACCAATTTAAGACATTACCAGAGTGGCCCACCCACTAACTAAGGCAATTTGTAAGAATATTATGATCAATGGTATCAAATACTGCACTCAGATCTAAGAGGATGAGAACAGATAAATGGCCTCTGTCTGTGTTTACCCAAAAGTCATTTACTACTTTAATAAGTTCAGTGTCTGTACTGTGATTTGTTCTAAAACCTGACCGAAGCTTCTCAAGAATAGCATGTTTATTCAAGTGATCATTTAGCTGTGTAATGTTAGAAATAGGCCTAAAATTGTCAAAAACAGAGGAGTCGAAATTATTTTTCTTGAACTGTTACAACACTAATCCTAAAACAGTCTGGGAAGACCCCAAATCTAATGATTAGTTTACTCAAGCACACTATCATTTAGCATATCGGATACTTTGAAAAAGCTTGTTGGTATTGGGTCAAGGATGCAGGTGTAGGGTTTCAGTTGAAAAATTATTCTACATATATCAGGTAAATCTATCCTAGTGAAAAAATTTAATTTACTTAAAATTGAACACCGGGATTTAATAGGATCAGCTTTGGGGGGGATGTACTATATTATTTCTTATATCATTAATTTTGTGTTTAAAAAATAGAGCAAAAGCCTCTCAAGTTTCACTAATAGTTTTTAGGGGCCATTCCATTGAGTGAGCTGGGTTTCGAAGAATAGTTGAGAATAAAACTCTTGGATTACCAGCATTGTCATTTATTATTTTAGTGAAACAGGACTGCCCCTCAAAGCAGACTATGTTGTTATATTCAGTTATTTGTGCTTTCAATATTTCATAGTGGGCTATCAGTTTAGTCTTTTTCCATTTACATTCAGCTCTCCGGCATTTTTTCTTTAAATCAGAAACTCTTTGGGTCTTCCATGGTATAATAGTGCTGGAGGATTTCTTAACTATCTTTTCAGGAGTAACTATGTCAGTGGCAGCTCCCACTTTAGCGTTAAAATTTTCCACTTTAGTATTCACATTATTACCTCTATTGTAGTAAGCACTACAAAGGGGTCGCCCACGTAACACCTGGCTGCGGCAGATAGAGGGTCATTTCCGGAGGGTAGGACTGGACCGCATGTCTGCCTGGGAGGTTGCAAACTGGGATCCTGAGTTGTTTCATTGTTTATTGGGTGCGGCAATGCACAGTGTACCAGTGCTCCCCAACTTGACTTGACTTGTAGTAAGCACTACAAACGGACTGGCTGTTAATATTGTTAGCATACTCTAAAGCTGTAGATGTATCAAAATAGAGTTTTTTTAACAATACACTTCTCATTAGTTGTAGTTATCAGTACTTGTACATTAAATAATATGAAAAATGGTCTGATATACTGATATCCACGATCTGTCTCACATCAATTTTTAATCTTTTAGTAATCACTAAATCCAGTGTGCGTCCTTACTTATGTGTGGATGGGCTAACGTGCTGGTTCAGATCAAAAGAGTACAGGAGGTTCATGAATTATTTTGCTTTCGAGTCACACTGTTTATTGATGTGAAAATTAAAGTTGCCAACAATTAGGAACTTGTCATAGACAGTTATTATAATTGGCACTAAGTTCAAGAAATCCTCAATGAAAGACGCATTATATTTAGGAGGTCTATACACGGATAATACTAGAGACTGGGAAACTTCTTGAATAACAACTGCAAGATACTCAAAATGTACTAAAGACGACATTTTTACACTTTAAATGGCTCGAGTAAATATTCGCTAAGCTTCTGCCTTTTTCATATTGGCAAACCAAATAAGTAAAGCTGTAATTCCAAGGTGCAGATTCAATTAAAACAGCCATACCATCAGAGCTGAGCCGCGTTTCGCTTAAATTAACAAAGTCAATTTTCCTATCACTAATAAGATCGTTGATGTAAAATGTCTTTTTTGTTAACGCTCTAACATTTAATAAAGCTATATTTAAGTTCTCAGAAGAACAGTGCTGAATTGGTTATGGTTGCTTGAAATGGTAATTAAGTCACTTGTGTTAATGCTGCTTTGCGCAAATGTTTTATTTAACCTTGTGGACCACTAGGGGACGTACAGCTCCCCAAACCCTGACACAGACAGGATGAGACACAAGGCTTGCCAGACAACACACCTTTATTTAAGTGGGTAAGCATTTTCTGTTGCACCCCACTTCACAGCACAGTACAAAAGCACCAAATAATATAACCCACAGTCCTTTCTTCTTTCTCTCTCTTCTTCGCCTCCTCCTCCTGACTCAAGCTCTCCGACTAGTGGTGAGGCGGCTTCTTTTATAGTGCACCCAGAAGTGCTCCAGGTGTTTCTTGACCTTCTTCTGGCTGAACTTCTGGGTGTGGTGGAAGTGGTGCCACAAAGGGCTTCGCTGTAGCTGCACCACCCCCAGGCAGTGCCCACAGAGCCCAACAGGGCTGCTACAAACTACAACTCTCGACATGCCCTGTGGGGATTCGTGGTGCTGTAGCACCCCAGAGATGCAGCCCTCTAGTGTCTCGAAGATAATAACCCCAATGTGGTCTCTCCCTTGGTCCTTCCATCAGCTGGCATCCCGGCCGGGTAATGGCCCTGGTTATTGTCATAATCTATAATCTGTTGTTATAGTTTTAACACAGTGCACATCTAGAGGTGAAACTGTAATTAAAGTATTTGCATTTATTCCGCATTGTCTGGGTTTTTTACTGAGACTGAGGTTGGTTATTATAGTGTTAATAAAGTGCACATTTGAGGCAAGCTCGCTAGAGAGTTATCATATCCTTGCAAGGCATTATGGAAAGAATTTGGATTAGAATTACATAGTCAGGAGAGACAAATTGAGACAAATTGCTTGATGGCCGAGGTCTCCAGGACTCTGAGCAAATCCTCATATAAGGTTTCTTCCATATTTTTTTTTCTCTACAAGGGTTTCTTTTGGGGGAGTTTTTCCTTGTCCTCTTAGAGAGTCAAGGCTGGGGGGCTGTCAAAGGGAAGGGCCTGTTAAAGCTCATTGCAGCACTCCTTGTGTGATTTTGGGCTATATGAAAATAAACTATTGTGTTGCATTGTATAAATTACCTTACAGATATTTTCAGTGCCCCTCCCAGAAGACAAGAGGAACATCTTGTGCTATACAGCATTTTTGTTAAAAATACAAATCTTTTATGAAGATTCTTTGAGGCCCTTTTCATTTCAAGCCATGGGTTTGACAGTAATCCTCCCAAGAGGGCAATTTTGGAAATATTTATGGGATTTATGTGTTTTTAGGACTCCTAGTTCATGGTGTATTTTATCCAGAATTGTTCAGGCTGATCCTTATGAACTTGAATCAGAGCGGTAATCCACACACTTGCTAACCAACGTCCATCCATCCATTTTCCAACCCGCTGAATCCGAACACAGGGTCACGGGGGTCTGCTGGAGCCAATTCCAGCCAACACTGGGTGCAAGGCAGGGAACCAATCCTGGGCAGGGCGCCAACCCACCACAGTGCTAGCCAACATTAGATACATATTTTACTTGCTTAATTAAAAAGTCGAAGTCAAATTCCTGGGTCCAGAAAATGAAGAAAACAAAGAAAGCAGAAAGGAAAGCTTGAAAGAGAGAAGAAAGGGTGACAGTTGGTTAAGCAATTTTTTTCTCAAAGTAAGATCAGTTTATCAATGTTTGTCCATTCAACACATGTGGTGCAAACAAACTGGTTTATAGGATCTTTCAAGCTAACCCAACTGACAAAACCTCAAAAACATTAGACGCCAGTTCAAATAAGATGTTAAAATGTGCAGGTAAATGCTTATTATTAAGTAACCCACAAGGAATGTGATATATCACAATAAAGAGAAAACAACATTTCTGTTACCAGTGATTTTAATCCTAGGCAGCTTTTTAATAGGAATATTTGTGAGTTCATGCTATGAGTTAGATCAGTTTTGCCCTGGTGGTTCTACTCTTTTACTGGATAGTAAGTATTAGGATTGTCAGGTCAAATGCCACTATTAGAATTCAATTTGAATTTATTTGAAAAACGATTGGAAGGTTTTTCCAGGCTGATGTTTCAATTGTAAAAGTATTTTGCAGGTCTATTTTTGCACATCACCTCCATGATTATACTTTTTTTAATTTAGTTTAGTATCTTCATTAGTAAAAAGCAGCCACATCCCTTCACAGCGAAGTTTGGGACAGTTTTTTAACAAGTGCATTTGGAGCATTTTTTCTAAACACTTCTCCCACTTCTTATACACTCCTAAGCTGGTGATTCCTGACTGTTGTTTTATACACAGACATTCTCATTAATACAAATGGAAAAGAATGGGCATAATTTCCTTTTATTATAATAACACATTAAAACTCTCAGATTAAATAAAGACTTTCTGAAAGTCTTCCTTGCCAGTAATTGATATTTTGTTTAGCTACCTCCACAAACAGGGGCAGCACGGTGGTGCAGTGGTAGCGCTGCTGCCTTGCAGTAAGGAGACCTGGGTTTGCTTCCCGGGTCCTCCGTGCGTGGAGTATGCATGTTCTCCCTGTGTCTGCATGGGTTTTCTCAGGGTTCTGCGGTTTCCTCCCATAGTCCAAAGACATGCAAGTTAGGTGCATTGGAAATCCTAAATTGTCCCTAGAGTGTGCTTGGTGTGTGGGTGTGTGTGTGTGCCCTGCGGTGGTTTGGCGCCCTGCCCAGGGTTTGTTCCTGTCTTGCGCCCTGTGCTGGCTGGAATTGGCTCCAGCAGACCCCAGTGACCCTGTGTTAGGATATAGCGGGTTGGACAATGACTGACTGACTACCTCCACAAACATGCAATGTCACAAAATTTGTCTTTGTCTAATGTGGCTGCTACCTTGACACATAATTCCTAAAGCAATCTATATATATAATTCACTAAGCCGGGAGACAAGTAGCCACCCATGGAAAGCATGCCGGAAGGGGCGTGGATTCACTAAGCCGCCGACAAGTAAGCCGACCATGGCGCACGCAGGAAGAAGCCACGGCCACCAACTCTAAGACCATTGGATACGAAGACAACTCGCAGAGCCACGCCCACCAACTCGGACGCGACGACTGGGAAAAAACGCCGTCATTTATGTTCGTCTGGGCTAGAGGCCACATGCATCTTTGAGCCACGTTGACTTTTCATTAGTCAACCTCGGTTCACACACAGGCAGCGCCAGAGAGAGAGACAGTGGCACACACACAGGCAGCGCCAGAGAGAGACAGAGGCACACAGGCAGCCCGAGAGAGAGAGCCGCGCACACACACGGGCAGAGCCAGAGAGAGACAGAGGCACACAGGTAGCGCGAGAGAGAGCCACGCACACACACACAGGCAGCGCCAGAGAGAGACAGAGGCACACAGGCAGCGCGAGAGAGAGAGCCGCGCACACACATAGGCAGAGACAGAGGCACACACGCAGCCGCAAGAGAGAGAGCCGCGCACACACACACAAGCAGCGCCAGAGAGAGACAGACGCAGAGAGACAGAGGCACAGAGGCAGGCAGTGAGAGAGAGAGCCGCACACACACAGGCAGCGCCAGAGAGAGACAGAGGCACACACACAGATAGATAGATAGATACTTTATTAATCCCAAGGGGAAATTCACATTCTCCAGCAGCAGCATACTGATACAATAAACAATATTAAATTAAAGACTGATAATAATGCAGGTAAAAAAAACAGACAATAACTTTGTATAATGTTAAATGTTAACGTTTACCCAATACCCCCATAGGTGGAATTGAAGAGTCTCATTGTTTGGGGAAGGAACGATCGCTGAAGCTGCTCTTCTGTCTGGAGATGATCCTGTTTAGTGGATGCAGTGGATTCTCCATAATTGAGAGGAGCCTGCTGAGCGCCCGTCGCTCTGCCACAGATGTTAAACTGTCCAGCTCCATGCCAACAACAGAGCCTGCCTTCCTCACCAGTTTGTCCAGGCGTGAGGCGTCTTTCTTCTTAATGCTGCCTCCCCAGCACACCACCGTGTAGAAGAGGGCACTCGCCACAACCGTCTGATAGAACATCTGCAGCATCTTATTGCAGATGTTGAAGGACGCCAGCCTTCTAAGGAAGTATAACCTGCTCTGTCCTTTCTTGCACAGAGCATCAGTATTGGCGGTCCAGTCTAATTTATCATCCAGCTGCACTCCCAGATATTTATAGGTCTGCACCATCTGCACAGAGTCATCTCTGATGATCACGGGGTCCATGAGGGATCTGGGCCTCCTAAAATCCATCACCAGTTCCTTGGTTTTGCTGGTGTTCAGGTGTAGGTGGTTTGAGTCGCACCATTTAACAAAGTCCTTGATTAGGTCCCTATACTCCTCCTCCTGCCCACTCCTGATGCAGCCCACGATAGCAGTGTCATCAGAGAACTTTTGCACGTGGCAGGACTCCGAGTTGTATTGGAAGTCCGATGTATATAGTTACAGTTGGT
This sequence comes from Erpetoichthys calabaricus, assembly GCF_900747795.2. Lineage (NCBI taxonomy): Eukaryota > Metazoa > Chordata > Cladistia > Polypteriformes > Polypteridae > Erpetoichthys > Erpetoichthys calabaricus. The sequence continues at coordinate 154,689,135 of NC_041395.2, forward strand.
GGGCGGGTCTCTGTTAGTTGCTTTTGCGAGCGGGCACATGACCAGGCAGTGTGTATGCTTCGAGAGCGAAGGTGGACACGACAGCACCATCTAAGAAGAATCATATTTGTCGTGGATGTGAATCGCTGTATGCAGCGTGTAAAACAGCTTGCGAGGGGTATTCCATGGTCTTAGCAATGTCTGTACTTCGATGTGAATCGATGTATGCAGCGTGTAAAACGCTGTATTGTATGTTGCCCTCTCCAGAGTTACATCTTTTCATTCACCTACAGTCGTATCCTCAAAACCAACCCCATTTGGACAACTGTGTCTTTCAGGAAGTGTTCACCCATCAATACATAATTATGCGGCGTATGCTACGCCGCGGGTTGGCTAGTGACATATAATATAAAATATTCAGGCCTCCTTCTTTATTATTTTACTGCATCTGTAAAGGAGAAAAATGCACCATTTAGTTTAATCCCAGATGTTCTTCATTGACTGTGGGCTCTACTTGCAGCAGTCAAAGTTAGGGGTCTGCCTACTTTACACCAGCTAACATTTTTTATTAACTAACCACATCCTACACTTCTTGAGATTTTCTTAAAAATGTTCCTCTGTATAAGTTTATTCACTTATACTTTCCTGGTGAACACTCAAATTCATTTTACATAATTTAAGTTGCTTTCACAGCATCTGCTAAGTAAAACTTTTAATGAGGACTAAACATTTACAGATTATTACAATGCAATATTTAGTATATTCAGTTTACTTCATTAGTGAGACCGAAGACAAGATGACTGTGTGGATGCTAATCTTATACAGAGTGCACCTGTGAACAATTTTAATGGCTTTTACAATTAAATGTAATAGTTGGCCTGTTGGCTTTTGTTGTTGATGTTGTTGCTGGTGTCATAAAAATATTTTAAAAAGTGCATATAAACAAGTTGAATTGTTAACCTAAGCTCAAATAAATTTGCATATTTGCTTATTTTTAATTTGAATATTTAAACCTTATTTTTTTGCTAATTTGACAGTTCTAGTAAGTATAGGTTTCAACTAGGGCAATACCATCCTGCATAGGTAAAATTATCAAAATCTTCATATGGGTTTGGATGGGTTGAGGAATTTACACAGGGTGTAGGGTTGGTTTGGTGTGAATGGTGTGCCCAATATGATATTATTTTGTGGGGCCTAAAATCTCTATTGGCACTTATGGCAACACTATAATGTGTAATGTTACCAACAGTAATGGCATATGTTCAATTTAAGACATTTATTTTTCAAGAATTAAAGGACATTTAAAAATTTTCAAATCAGCTGAATATGTAGAAAATAAAATTTTACTTTTTGTGACTTTTCTAGAATTTTCATTACCATGGGAACTTTAATGGTGGTGCAATGGTTAGCATTGTTGTCTCACAGCTCTACTATATTGGACTCAAATCCCTAGTTAAGTCACTGTCTGTGTTGAGTTTGTACAGTATGTTCTTTATCATGTTTGTGTGGCACTGTCCATTACATGTAATGTGCAACGGCAAACCTGGCCCTTCTATGAGTATGAGTGTGTCGTGTGATGGAGTGGCATTGTGTCTGGGGGCTGTGTTAAGCTTGTGCCCAATGCTGTTGGGAAAGGTACTAGTTCTTTATATCCCTGAATCAGATAAGTAGGTTATTGATTATGTTTATGAGGCA
>NC_041395.2:155068308-155073308 GCF_900747795.2 Erpetoichthys calabaricus
TTTAGTTTTTTATTTTCCTTTTTGTAACCTTTTTGATGAACCTTACATTACTGTTATGCACTTTCAACTATTTATGTGTATGAAATGTGCTATATAAATAAATGTAGTTGTTATTCATGAAACCTCTATGATTCCCTTTAGGCATCCATGAAATGTCCCCAAGTAGCCACTACAAACTCTTCTTTCTGTGTCCTTGACATCATGTAAATGAATTTACATATGTATGCCTAATCTGGCAGCGGCACTCACTCTTTGAATAAGGAGGAGTACTCATTCAGTCTTTATTTAGTATAAGGGCCTTCCCTAATGATGACAAGTATGTTAAAAGGACAACGATTGCTCTGTTAGGACTATGGACCACCAATCCGCATTCTCGTTAAAATATTGCATGTGCTGTACCATTGATTACTTCTTTACTGAGTGGCAGAGATATAAGTGTGTAAACAAGCGAAGCTTTAGCCATGAAAATTCACAGGGAAGGCTGTAAAGGCAGCTGAATGACATGTTTACAGATGGGGATTAGTGGTAATTAGCCTAGGACACCATCTATGCTGTCCAATATGTTGCAGCTTCTGCTGGTAGATGATCCACTACTCTTATTCAAAGGCTGAAAGGCCTGCTGACTTGTAGCTGTGTCTCAAATGAGCAGCATTTTCTCCATGGCATGCCATTTTGAATATTCTACATTAAATATAAGCTTACTTGTTTTTATTGATTTTATTGTAATCATTCCATACAAATAGATAATTTTTTACAAAAATAGGATTGAAAACAAATCAATTACTTGTTACTGTGTTTTCTAAGGGTATGTGTGTTTTTGTATGTCTAGCTTTTGCCATTGACATTACAGGTAAGTTCACTTGCCAACAATTATTTAAAGTTGTTTAGGAAGGTATGAAAATGGGGAATTGATTGAGCCCAGATTAGATAGAAATTGGATAAAGGTAGTTTTTTTAAGTGCCACTGTAATTAAGTGAACTGTCTAAAGTAGCAGCACCCATTTGACTGCAGGGTGATACGGCTACACCTGAAGGATTCGGTATTCAGATTGCTGTCTGCTTGGAGTTTGCACAATGGCACCCTGTCTTGTGGGTCCTCTTTGTACTCTGTTTTCTTCTAACATCTCCAAAGAGGTGTGGATTAGGTCAAATGGTAAGTCTACATTGGCCTTTTGTTTGTATGAATGTTTCTGAGTGAACTCTGTGATGGTCTAGCACTGTGTCTAGGACTGGTTCCTACCTTGCCCCAATGCTGCAGGGATGGACTCCATCTTACTGCAACCCTAAACCAGATTAAGCAGGTTTCAGAATTTTATGTTATATTAAGAAATTGGGCTGAAGTCAGCTGGCTGGCTCTGGGTGATCAATTTAGGGAAACAAAAGCATGATGCATAGTGACCAGGGGGCGCTTCAGCTCCCCAAACACCCAACACAAGCAGGCTTATACACAAGTGTAAAAGCATAAGAGAGCTTTTTTTTATTGTGGGAAACTCTTCTCTATAAGCATTTCCCACCACTGCCATCACAAGTTTAACAACATAGCACAGCACACAGCAATACTGTGTCTTCTCTCTCTCTCTGTCCTTCTCTTGGACACTGCCTCCACTACCTCCTCCTCACAAGCTTTGTCCTCCTTCCTCCCGACTCTGGTTACCCTCAAGTACGTCAGACAGTTCCTTTTATCTAAGGCCAGAGAGAAATTCCAGTGATATGAAGCTGCACCTCCAAAGCACTTCCAGGTGAGGTTGGTGCCCTAATGGAGTAGGGACTCCCAAATCCTGCAGCTCCACCCTGGTGGCCGCCACAAGAACCAACAGCCCTGTGTAAGCTGTCTCCCTTTGTCATTTCATCTTGTGGGTGTCCTAGCCAGGTAAGGATGCCAGATATCCCTCACAATACCATACCAGGGCATAGCAATGGCTCTGATATTGTGGTCTAGTGGTTAATAAATTGGAAGGTATGTCAAAAGAGTGAAAAGTCAGTCCTCACCAGTCTCATAATGTGTGATCCTTAGAAAGTTAAGCAACTTTCATGTGCTTTATTGTTAAAAAATATAAGTTTAAAATAGTTATACATAGCTGTGTATTTGTAAACTGCCTGAAGTAGTGACAGGGAGTGTGTAATATGGATAGCTATAAACTCCTTACCTAGTGTAATGGATGGCAGACAGGGACTGGCATTCCAGCTGGGAGTGAACAGAGATCCTTACCTGGTCGGGAGGCCAGTAACACAGAGGGACTGAGGAAGACAATTTATTTGGGACATTTTCTTCCCCAATAAGCTAGATGGCAGCCTTCCTGGTTTAGTCTTCCCACAAGGACACCTGTAGGCATGCAGGAGCCTGTAGTCCCATGCTGGGCCACTGGGGGGAGTTGTAGGGATTTACAATCCTTATTTTTTGGCATATCTAATTGACCCAGAAGGACTTCCATCAGGCTATGTCCTGGTAGTGGAAGTACTCCTTGGTCCAAGATAAAAGGAGTCACTGAACCTCATATGATCGAGCCAGATTTGGCAGGAAGCACAAAGCTTGCCTGGAGGAGCAGAGGAGAGGATAAAGATATTGAAGAGTGTTTTATATTTAGTTGTACCCTTTTAAGACCAGTGTAGAGGTATTCACAAGATTAAATCTTTTGATTACAAAGAGACTTGTGTTCATGTCCTGGTGCTCACACTTGTAATCCTGCATTAAACAGGAGCTTCGCAGTAACGTGTGCTAATGTAGAAAGCGCTGTCACAACTGAACGGCGTATATTCTGTTAACTGCCAGTTAGCTACCTGGTGTGCATCTGAAAATATCCCTTCCAAAATTGGGACAAATTTAAGAGTACTCCTTGCTTTTTTAAGGACGGTCTAAATCATTGCTGGAAGGAACTGTTTTATTATCCCAAAATGAAGGAGGAACCTTTATTTTATCCCCTTAATAGTTTTCTCTGGGTAGAGACATTCATTCAGTGAGTAAAAATCACTAATAAATAAATATTTTAGAATTAGACATTGACTTTAACTGTGACTCTTGTAATGAAGCTGCCTGTATCAATAATAAATGATGTAGGTAATAGCTTTAACTGTAAATCCAACTCTTTTACATCAAAGCATTTTGTTCTGGTTAATGACATCATTTTATGTTGTAAATCTGATTGCTCTTTAATTATGTAATACAAACATCACGTTCTTAGTCAATGCCTCTTCTGAGAGTTTTCCATTAATCAGACTTCATCTGTCAAAAGAGCTTTTCAATGATAAACTGCAAATCACTTTAAATATGCTAGGCAATCATTACATCTTTGGAGGCACTAATATTAGATACAAAAACTGAATCCAGCATGCTTATCTCTCTACTGGTCATACACCTCATTATAGCTGAGTGAAGTAACTTCCTGTTTTACTTACCTATAAATTATCATGTAATGTTCATTTAAATATTTGCATGCAAATGGAAATAGACACCCTCTTAAAAAGCATTTTATACTTGATGCTGGATAATTTAAGACTTTTCCAAGTTTTCAATTTCAGACTCATACAAAATACGGAAGATGCTGATACGCCTTAAAAAATAACAGTAGTTCATGATTCATTGATGCTTTTACAATTGCAAGTCACAACATAGATCATCTTACCAGTTAAAAGTTGTCAGATAAAGTATCAACTTCCAAAATGAAGGTAATTAAGTGTAAAGGATTTCATCCGGGTTTAATGATACTGCACACTTGGTTGGTTAAGAATGCTAAATCTAACAGGCCTACGGAGAGGAAAAAAAAATACTTTTGCTAGTCTGAGTATGAAAATGTCATGTACTGTATATGTCCCATTCAAACTTAATAGCTATAAATAAAAATAACAGAGCATTAGCTCACCTGATAAATAAGATATTGGAACTGCCATCTTAAAATCCTCCTACCACTATTAGCAATGCTTATATACAGTTAATTTTTTTCTTTTTAAAAAATGAACACAGATTTAACAATTGGCATCAAGGCCTAGCATTGCTGAATGAAGCCACAACTCTCCTTCTGTAATTTTTTGACACACCAGCAGCTTTTCCCTTTGCACAGTCCATTTCAGGTATGATGACATAGCTATACCAGAATGGGCTAGGTGGTGGTACACTGGTAGCACTGCTGTCTCACAGCTCTTGCATTTTGGGCTTTAAGCCCAGACTGGTCACTGTCTCTGTGGAGCCTACATGTGGTCCCTACTTTGTACCGAACTCTATCTGATCTGGCTGTGGCACCCCATCTCCCTGAATTTTTATTACACAGGTTATAAAAATGAATGGATAGGTTTTTCTGATAGTAATATTCCTGGACCCTATTATTAGAACTTAACTAAAAAAATCAGAATAGGTTAACATTTTTTTCTAAATGTCAGTATTATATTAAAAAAATTCCTCTAATAGAAAATAACCCCTCACCGAAATATCTCTTAGGTATGTATAAAATTTTTTTCCTAAGAAAAATAAAAAGCATGTAAACTAATCGGACCCATTTCCTTTTAAAATACTGATATTAACATCCTGCTGGAGCGATTGCAAACAGAATTGAGAAAGCCCTGACTTTTAGAATTTCGTATGATCAAACCAGGTTCAGTATCTATAATAATAAAAGGCAAAGCCCTCACTGACTGACTGACTGACTCATCACTAATTCTCCAACTTCCCGTGTAGGTGGAAGGCTGAAATTTGGCAGGCTCATTCCTTACAGCTTACTTACAAAAGTTAGGCAGGTTTCATTTTGAAATTCAAAGCGTAATGGTCATAACTGGAACATATTTTTTGTCCATACACTGTAATGGAGGAGGCGGAGTCACGTATCGCGTCATCACGCCTCCTACGTAATCACGTGAACTAAAAACAAGGAAGAGATTTACAGCACGAGTCACACGCGGGAACGAAGGTAAATGACGTTAATTTTTGACTGTCTTTTAATACTGTGTAAGCATACATATTAACACATGTGCAATTAAACGTGTGCATTTACGGGGTGATTTCTCAGGCTTAAA